>NW_026694907.1:0-100041 GCF_021218885.2 Marmota monax | reverse complement strand
TTTCTATATGAGAGATCTACTCACACAATAAATATTATTATTACATAATAGTCACATCTTTTTCATTAGTAGGTAAAATGTGGACAACATAGGTCACACAGAGTTAATCATCATTTAACATTTTAGCTCAGGTTTTAATTTTGAAATTGATGATTCAAATCTGTATTAAAAGCTTATTACTGGGGCTGGGCATGTGGCTCAAGCGGTAGCGTGCTCGCCAGGCATGCGCGGGGCACTGGGTTCGATCCTCAGCACCACATAAAAATAAAATAAAGATGTTGTGTCCACTGAAAACTAAAAAATAAATATTTAAAAAAAAAAAAAAAAGCTTATTACTATTGGCCAGGCCTGGTGGCACATGCCTGTAATCCCAGTGATATGAGAGGCTGAGGAAGCAGAATTCAAATTTAGTAAGGCACTAAGCAAATTAGTGAGACTCTGTCTCAAAATTAAAAATATTACGGGGGGCTGGAGTTGTGGCTTAGCGATAGAGCACTCATCTCGGACGTGCAAGGCCCTGAGTTCAATCCTCAGCACCACATATAAGTAAATAAATAAAATAAAGGTATTGAGTCCATTACAACTAAAAAAAAAAAAAAAAAGTATAAAAAAAAAAATAAAAAGGGCTAGGGATGTGGCTCAGTTGTTAAGTGCTCCTAAAATCAATTCCCAGTAACAAAAACAAAAACAAAAACTAAACCAAAAAACACTTATTGTTGTTGAAATAAAAGATTCTGGTATAAGCTTAGACTTAAAGCTTGTACATACATACGAATAAGATACGGCCTAAAGTTGAAAGTTTTATCTATTAGGCAGGTGTACCTAAGAAATGAGCAACAGATGGTGGTAGGTGTTTTACCCTTGCGGGACTAGGGGAAGAGCCAGGGGATTAGCAGATTATCAGAACTAATAATAGTCTTGAGAACAAAGTAGCAAGTAAAGAATTGAGAACTAATGGGGGAGTTTAATGTACCGCCAGACTAAGGCCTCAGAGGTAAATATAGTATAAAAGCACTTTCCAATTTCCTTTATTATAAAATACAGCACCTGACTAATAAGAATGGCATGTGTTTGTAATAAATATATCTACACCTACTAATTATTATGATGAGGCAAGTTTGGGAAATACTGGCTTAGAGTAAATCAGAAATAAGCATCCCAATTAAGAAATTGTAAATCAGGACTAAGGAAGAGTAAACCATGATCAGATTAAGGATAACACAAATTAGTTTTACAAGGTGTCAGCACTTTTTCTGTAAAGGGAAACAGCAAATATTTTAGGCTTTGGAGCCAAAAGGCAAAATCAAGGATACCATATAGGTACTTACATAGCAAAAGATAAATCAAATTTTCATCAAGTTTTTACTGATAAATTCAAAATATATTAATGAGTATAACTTTTCTGTATAGGTCTACTAATGAGAACAGATTTTATTGGAGGGATAATATTGTGCTTATTTGGAAATCAAAATTAGTGTTCACTACTGTGAAAATCAATTGCAAATGTTCATATGTTAAGGCTGATCTGTAATGAGATTTTCATCTTTTTTTATTTATTTATGTTTTTTAGTTGTAAATGAACACAATAC
The DNA here is from genome assembly GCF_021218885.2 of Marmota monax. Classification (NCBI taxonomy): domain Eukaryota; kingdom Metazoa; phylum Chordata; class Mammalia; order Rodentia; family Sciuridae; genus Marmota; species Marmota monax. The sequence continues at coordinate 98,452 of NW_026694907.1, read as the reverse complement.
CTTTAATTTATTTATTTTTATGTGGTACTGAGGATTGAACTCTAAGCTTCACACATGCTAGGCAATAGTAATGATGACAAGTTTTTTTTTAGTTGTAGATGGACACAATATCTTTATTGTTTTTTAATATTTATATTTTTAGTTGTAGTTGGACACATACCTTTATTTTATTTATTTTTATTTTTATGTGGTGCTGAGAATCGAACCCAGGGCCTCAAATGTGCTAGGTAAGTGCTCTACTGCTGAGCCACAACCCCAGCCCAATAATATCTTTATTTTTATTTATTTATTTTTATGTGATGCTGAGGATCAAAAGGGCCTTACACATGCTAGGCAAGCGCTCTATCACTGAGCTACAACCCCAGCCCCAAACAATTTTTTTTTAATTTTATGATTTTATTCATTTTAGTTTTTGTTTATATATGGTGCTGAGAATCGAACCCAGTGCCTCACACATTCAAGGCAAGTGCTCTACCAGTGAGCCACAACCCCCAGCCACCCCACTTTTTTTTAAGATAGATTTTTTCCTTAAAATAGTTTTTTAGTTGTTGATAGACCTTTATTTTATTTATGTATATGTGGTGCTGAGAATCAAACCCAGTGCCTCACACATGCTAGGCAAGTGCGCTACAGCTGAGTCACAGCCCAAGCCCATGATGACAGCTTTGATTATGTTCAAAACTAAATGCAGAAAAAATAAATTAACTGTTGTAAGGAACTTGGAAAAAGAGGGTTTACAGAGTGACTGCTAATGAGAACAGGATTACTTTTGGGAGTGATGAAAGGTTCTAGAATTAGATAATATTTGCATAATGTATTTAATATACTACAAATCACTGAATTATCTTAAAATGTGAATTTTATGGCATGTAAATATTTTAAAAATATAATCAGTTTTTCTTAAGTTTATGGCAACATATTATTAAATTTTAGATATTTAAATAAGGAATAACTGTATTTCTAGCTATAAAACAAAAAGGAGCATTAAAGTTATATATTGTACTCATTTCTAAAAACTACACAAAGGCTTGGGTGTAGCTCAGTGGTAAAGCTACCAAGAGCACTAAACATACATAATCCCCAGTACTACGATTGTTAGAAAAGCACAAGTTTTTTGTTTCTGTGTTAAGTTCAGATTTTATAATAGCAAAGTTGTATAAATAATCAGATAAATACTAAGAAAATGTTGCTATTTAATAAAGTAATAAATTTTGAATTTTGAAAGTTTAACTTTTGCAAAAAACACATAAGAGTTACTAAAAAGTACTATCATACTAGAGTTTCTCCTACATTCCAGTAAACAAGTCTGGTGGTTACCTCCTTCTCCTCTGGGCAGTACAGAGGCCCTGTAGGATGAAGAACAGCTTTCTGTGCATAATAAAAGAGCTCTGATATGTTCTTCAGGTTTTTTGCTGAACACTGAAAAGAAAAGGTTAAAAATTTTATACTGTAAAATCAATTATGAGAACAAAAAATGTATTTTAAAACTATCAAAATAAGGTGGCAGATTTTGTGAAGAAACTGAAAACTGCATTTTCCTTTGTGGACATCACAATATCATGTCTACACACAACCTAGTTCTGTTGTACTTGGGTTTACATGAGTGCACAAAGAGCAGAAAATTTATTCCATCACACATCACCCCCATTCCTATTCAGAATCTCAGGTTAGTGAGAATTCACCAATAATAAATTTTCATGAGGCATACCTCCACACAGGTTTCTATTTCTGTATACTGGTTCATGATGGGAAGGATGGTCTCCATGCTACTGTATTCCACCAGATCAGACTTGTTCCCAACCAATATCAAAGGCAGCCTGAAATGAAGAGGAATTGTAATAAGAAAGGGAAAAGACCTTATATCTACATTTAATTCACATCATAACTCAGAATTTCTAAGTAAAAATCTTATTAAAACTCATGAACTCGGGCTGGGGATGTAGCTCAAGTGGTAGCGCGCTCGCCTGGCACGCGTGCGGCCCAGGTTCGACCCTCAGCACCACATACAAACAAGGATGTTGTGTCCACCGAAAACTAGAAAATAAATATTAAAAAACTTAAAAAAAAAAAAACTCATGAACTCTTACTATAGTCAGTTTCATCTAACCATTGAACACATATTTAATGGGTACCTATAATAAACCACAAACATATTAAAGACACAAGACAAGGAAGATCTCTTCCAATTGTAACATTGAAAACAGAAAATGAACAATAAGTAAATAAACAATTTTTCAATTCAGTAAGTGTTATGAAGGAACTGAAAAGGGGCACATAGGATAGATAGAGCACATGGAAGAAGTTAATTACAAATAGTAATCAGAGAAAAACTCTCCAACAAAGTAGTATTTGAACAAAGGAGTGAAAGACCAGATTAGAATTCTTTATATGAAGAGCAAGGAAAAGCTACCTGGGAAGAAGGGTCACCACATTCAAAGGCCTCAAATTGAAAAAAAAAAAAAAAAAAGATCCTGGTGGGGTCAAAGATGCTGGAGTGAAGAGATGCTGAGCAAAAGAGGTTATGAAAATTATGAAATGGGGCTGGACACGATCAAAGGCCAGACATATAGAACTTAAAAGCTGCAGTAAGGAGAGTGGAAGACACTGAAGGGTTAAAAGCAGGAGCATGACACGATCTGATCCACATTTTTAAATGCAATGATTTGTTACTTTTAAAACATACATACTGAAAGATACATAGTGTGATATAGTATGTTAGTTTGCTTCAAAATGACTCGAATGGGAGGAGTAATAGATGAAATGAAACTGGCAATGAGTTAATTGTTGAAGCTGGATGACAGATACATGGGAATTATTACACTATTCTCTCTACTTTTGTATATGTTTGATTTCTTTCATTAAGAAAAAGTTTTTTTGCTGGGCACAGTTGTGTGTGCCTATAATCCCAGTGGCTCAGGAGGATCATGAGTTCAAAGCCAGACTCAGCAAAGTGAGGGACTGAGCAACTCAGTGAGATTCTGTCTCTAAATAAAATACCAAAAAGAAAAAAGGGCTGGGGATGTGGCTCAGGGGCCAAAGTGCCCCTGAGTTCAATACCCAGTACCCCTCCTCCCATCAAAACAAAAAGAAAAAGCTTTTTTTCCCCTTTTATTTTCAGTATTGGGGACTGAACCCAGGAGTGCTTTTACCACTGAGCTACATCCCTAGCACTTAGTTTATTTTTTGAGATAGGGTCTCGCTAAATTATTGCAGGTGTCACTAAGTTGCTGAGGCTACCCATGAACTTACAATCTTCCTGTCTCGGCCTCCTGAGCCACATGTCACTGTGCCCACTTAGAAAAGGCTTTTTAAAAATCTGATAGCTTGGAATAGAGCATTCAAGTGAAGTTGAAGAAGAAATATTCAGATTTAAGACATTTTAGGAGTACAACTAACACAGATATTAGTATCTGATAAACACAGAAGCTGAAGGAAAGGGAAAAATATACAGGATTTTGGCTAGAGAAAATGAAGAGATTCCATAAGACATCGAAGATGGAGGGAGTTTTGTTTCTTGGTGGGAGAGTGGGTTGGCAGAGAATTAAAGATTTTGTTTTAGACAAGTGAAATCTGGAGAAGACTGTGGGAAATCGAAATAGGTTATCAAAGAGGATCAGTCTAATGAAGAACTGTTATTTGGGAATCCTACAAGACAGCTTGCAGAAAGCAAATTATCTTGCTGGAACTCGAAACTGCAATAGAAATCCTTGAAACATTTAGTTTACCTCCCTGCTATGACCATCATGCTTAAAGAAACTGACCCACTCTATTACCCAAATATTGATTCCCAACCAATCCAGAAGGTTTTCCAAAAACATAGTGGTTTATAATAACAGATGTATACAGAAATGCCTTCTCTGAAGAGTCCCTCCCAGAAATAGCTTAATGAAGAAGAACAAATATCAGGAGCATACAGGTATTGGATCCTCCAAAGGAGCCCTGTCCAATATAACATTCTATGATGGTGCGACTATTCTTTACCTGCCCCGTTCATTACTGTTAACAACTAGCCAGATGTAGCTACAAAGCTCCTGAAATGTGATTAAACATATTGAAGAAACTATAATTTTAGTTTTATTTAATTTTAATTTATTTAAAGTTAAAATGCCACAACTGACTAGAGACTACTGCAGTGGGAACCACATCTTTGAAGGGTCCACTCTCCCCTTTCCGTCTTGTCAATAAGTCACCATAAAGTTTAAAACCATGATAAGAAGGCACCATCGGAGCTATTAGGCATAGCACTTACAATGCCATCTCAGTCCAAAGTTGCTCTTCCATAACTAAGTAAAACAGATGAATGATCACATTAATCTGTTCAGAACCAGACTTTCAGCTGGGCATGGTGGTATACAACTTTAATCCTAGCAACTCGGGAGACTAAGACTAAGACAAGGGAATCAATTTAGCAAGGCCTTAAGCAACTTAGAGAGAACTTGTCTCAAAATAAAAAATAAAAAGGGTTGGGGATTTGACTGGGTGCAGTGGCACACTCCTGTAATGCCAGCAAACCGAGAGGCTGAGGCAGGAGGATGGCAAAGTTCAAAGCCAGCCTCAGCAATGGCAAGGTGTTAAGCAACTCAATGAGACCCTGTCTCCACATAAATTACAAAATAGGATTGGAGATGTGGCTAAGTGGTTGAGTGCCCCTGACTTCAAACCCCAGTACTCCTCCCTCCAAAAAACAGGGGTTTGGAGATGTGACTTAGTGGTCAAGCACCCCCTGGGTTCAATCTCCAGTACAAAAAAACCTCCAAAAAACAAAAAAAAAAAAAAGAAAGAACTAGGCTTTCAGAGTTTAAAAAGACAAAAATGCTCAACTGAAAATAAATTTTTAAAAAATTGAGTACAGGACCAAATGTGCTCAATTAATAAATATGAGTTTGAATTTCTTAACATTTAAGACTCAAATGCGCTTCATAAATGTTATTCCAATTAAATAATATTGCAAGAAAATATTTTGTTTCCATTTAAATTTAAAATGTTTATGCTCAGAACTACTATTCTGGTTCAGAAAAATACAGAATGCACACTCTCTTACTTTTTCCCTGTCATACTTATATCTTCCAAAGAATTACAAAGAAATCTTTCTTTATGAATTCCTAAAGAGTTCCTTAAAGAATTTATAAAGTACTTACATATGCATTATTTCATTTGATTCTCAATATAACCACATGTAGCTAAGACAGATATTACCCTTATCCTCACTTATACATGAGGAAACTAACAAGTCAAAGTCTACAAGCTCATAAGGGTCAAACCAGATTTCAAGGGTTATTCATTTTTTTTCAAAGTTCCTGCTCTAACATACACTACACTGTATACAATCAACTATAATTGCCCACACCGTGAGTAAACGATGATGCCCTATTTCATCAAAGGAGTACAAAATAGGACAGAGGGTTACTGGGGGTCTAGCACCGTGGTAGAGTACTTGCCTTGCATGTATAAGGTCCTAGATTTCAATCTGCACCACCATAAAAATAGAGGGTGTGTGTGTGCACACAAAATACAGGTGAGGATACACTCTAAAACTGAGACTTTCAAGCAGCAGTTTGAGAAACAAAAATGTAAGATTATCAAAATATTTAATCTGTCTGTATTTATGAATTATTAGCATAGTGCCGTTTCTTTGCTCTCAAATATACTTACTGCTTCAAGTGATTCCTCCCAAAACAGATGTGTGGGGATGTATGGAGGTATGTAAGCAGACAGATGAACTGACAAAGCATATGTGGCAAATGTTAACAACTGATGGATCTGTGAAGGGTTTTCAGATGTTCATTACTATTTCTCACATCTTTTTGGTAAAATTCCTATTTGAAATTTTTCAATATAAAGTTTGAGAGAAAAAATACCTGCTGTCTTTGTCTGTTCTTTCATTTATGAGAGGAATCCATCGACTTGTTACCTAAAACAAAAATGAACAAGAGCAAAGTCATGATGTAGATCATCATTAAAAATTTTGTCCTCTAATCATTAAAATTCTAAATTGAGGATCAACTTTGAAAGTGCTCCATTGAAATTTAACTAAATATAATGGGAAAAAATCATATATTTATACCTTATCAATAGAATGTTTGTTGTTAACAGCATAAACTATGCAGATGACATTAGCCTAGAAGAAAAATTAACAAATTAATGTCATTTTAAAATAAAAATACAAACATTAGCATTTAATTACCAACTAGTTAATATATTTGGCTCAAAGGCAGAAAAATTTTGAAGGGGAAAAAAAAGCTTACCCCTAAAGAGTAAAATATTCCTAAGGATCCACAATAAAAACATGTTCAAAATTAGCATCAACAACAAAGAATTGAAAATTCTTGCTAAGTGAGAAAATGAAAAAAGCACACTCTTAGGGTCATCACTGTTTTTCCACAAAAACATACAACTATTTTTTTAAACTTACCTGTGATATTTCTTGATGAAGTTGTTCATCACTCTGTTCTGCTTCTACAAGTGACAAAAAGTCAATGTTCACATTTTAAACACTTTCATTATAACCAATAGTCAACCTATAATACATGTGACACCAATTACTATCCTTCAAAATGCCATGGTATAGCTCTACCATGGTATACATGATAGAGCTAGGATAAGGAAGCAAAGAAATCAAGACTGGGTAGCAAAGACCAGAGTAACCCAGGAGCAGAGAAAGTTGAACTAAGATAAGGAAGCTGGCTAATGATAAAAGACACATCCATAAGAAGGTAGCCGGAGCATAGAAGAGCAGAGACATTGTGTGATAAATCTAGGCCAGCATCTGATCCAGGGTTACAAAGGGTCAGGCAAAAGAGATCAGCAACTCAAGATAGAAAACTGAGTGCTTTAAAGTCGGAAGCTCAGAGTGAGTCTATATAATAGGGTCCAAAAGGCCAGGTGAGAATCTGGTCAATACAAGCTTACAATCTAGATAGCAGGTAGAAGAAATAATAACCAGGACCCAGAAGCAAAACTATAGCATGACAATGAAGAATCAAGCACATATTTCTAGCCAGAACTGCTCTCAAAGGGTATACATGATAGAGCTAGGACGAGGAAGCAAAGAAATCAAGAGCAATTAATTTAGATCATTTTAGGTTACATGTCTCCCCCCAAATGCCTGTTATTCCTCACAAAGAAACTAGTAATGGTATGTTATACTATGCTAAAAAAAAAAAAAAGGCTGTATATTTAATATTTTTCCATATGTTGAGTAGTCAACAAGGCTTCAATTCTAATAATTAAATTAATCAAATTATAAGGCTGTGTGTATCAAAAAAGAATAATTCTATAAATAAAGCTAGTTGTGAGGCTTCAATTTCTAGTATACTGCTGTTCAACATACATACAATGCAAGCCACATATGTAATTGTTAATTTTCTAGTAGTTATCTTTAAAAAGGTAAAAAGAGTCCATGCATGGTGGCGCATGCCTGTAATCCCAGTAGCTTGGGAGGCTGAGACAGGAGGATCAAGTTCAAAGTCAGCCTTAGCAAAAAGCAAGGTGCTAAGCAACTCAGTGAGACCCTGTCTCTAAATAAAACATAAAACAGGGCTGGGATGTGGCTCAGTGGTCAAGCACCCCTGAGTTCAATCCCCAATACCAAAAAAAAAAATAAAAATAAAAGGGGTAAAATTAATTTTTATTTAACCCAAAATATAAAAAATTAAATTAAAAAAATTAAAACTCCCACTCAATAGAAAAATTAATGAGATACTTTTACATTTTTTATGCTAACACTTAAAAATATACTTGCATTTTAAATTTTTTTTTTTTGAGAGAGAGAGAGAATTTTTTTTTAATATTTATTTTTTAGTTCTTGGAGGACACAACATCTTTGTTTGTATGTGGTGCTGAGGATCGAACCCGGGCCGCACGCATGCCAGGCGAGCATGCTACCGCTTGAGCCACTTCCCCAGCCCCGCATTTTAAATTTATAGCACTTTATTTTTTGTTTGTTTTTTGGTACTGAGAATTGAAACCAGGGCTGGAGTTGTAGTTCAGTGTTAAGGCATTTGTCTAACATGTGTGAGGCACTGGGTTTAATCCTTAACACCACATAAAAATAAATAAATAAAATAAGTCGTGTCCACCTACAAATAAAAATTAAAAATTAAAAAATAAATTTGAACCCAGGGGTACTCTACCCCTGAGTTATATCCCCAGCTCTTTTTGTTATTTTTTAAATTTGAGAGATGAGGGCTAGAGCTGTGGCTCAGTGATAGAACACTTGCCCACCATACATAAGGTACTGGGTTGGATCCTCAGCACCACATATAAATAAATGAATGAATGAATGAATGTTAAAAAAAATTGTTTAAAAAAATTTGAAAGAGAGTCTCCCTAAGTTGCTTGCGGCCTCACTAAGCTGCCAAAGCTGGTCCCAAACTTGTGATTCTCCTGTCTCAGCCTCCTGAGTTGCTGGGATTACCGTCATGGGCCACCATACCCAGCTATAGAACATTTAAAATTTAGAATGGCCATAGGTAATGGACAGAACAGTTATAGTGTTTTATTTTGAAAATATATGGAATATCAATTTATCCAAAGTATTATCATTATATTTATATCCATGTTCTAAAAAGTTCTAGATCAGAAATAATTAAATGAATAAAATGTAAGTAGTATTATGTAAAAAGTTTTTAAGTTATTGAAAGCACTATAGATGTGTTTCTGATATATAAGCAAGTTGACAAATGTTTTACTTATTTTATTTGTGACAAAGGTTGATGATATGATTTAGATCCTAAATGTCCCCCAAAGCTCCTGTGTTGAAGTCTTGATCCTCAATGCAGCAGTGTTCAGAGGTGAGACCTTCTGAAGGTGACTGGATCACGAGTGCTCTGACATAATAAATGGATAATCCAATTATAGATTCATAGCTCAATGGACTATTGGAAGGTGATGGACACTTTAGAAAATACAGCCTAATTGGAGAAATTAGGTCACTGGGGATGTGCCCTTGAAGGGTGCATTTTGTCTCAGACCCCTTCTCTAAGCTTCTTGACCACCATGAGGTAAACATTTTTGTATCATGTGCTTTTATCATCATGGCTTGCCTCATGACAGGTCCAAAAGCAACCTTGCCAAGCATCCATAGATTGAAACCATGAGCCAAAGTATACATTTACTCCTCTTAAGTTGTTATCTCAGGTATTTTGTCAGTAACAGAAAGCCGACTAGTAAAGTTGACAAAAAATAAATTCAGAATTCAATATATTCTTAAATTCAGAATTCTAAATCATCAAAACATACCTGAATGGATAACAACAAAATTGACCCAGAACTTCTTTCTGTAAACGTGCCAATTTCAGCAGGGTAATGACTTATATATCATTTGCCATTTAATTTTCCTCCTTATTTTTTATTATTATGGAACCCAATTTGGTATTTTGGGGACACAGAACTACCAAATGGAGGCTTTAGGTAGGGAGTAGAATGGGGGATGCGGATTGAAAGAGACATTAGGGGAATATCATATACTATAACAGAGAAAGGACCATCTCTCTCTGATTTTTTTTTTTTTTTTTTTTGGTACCAGAAATTGAACCCAGGAGCACTTAACCACTGAGCACATCCCCAGCCCTTTTTATTTTTTTTTATTTTGAGACAAAGTCTCACCAAGTTGTTTAGGGCCTCACCAATTTGCTGAGGCTGGCTTTGAACTTATGATCCTCTTACCTCAGTCTCCCAAGATGCTAAGATTACAGACATGTACTCTGCTCAGCCTCTGAGAATTTTTAAAAGCTCAATAAGACTGTCTTCAGGACTATTAAACTAACTCTAGAGCTTCACCTACAAAAGGACATCCATTACCTGAGTAATCTACAATGTGTGTTGGAACTCTCTCGGGGGTGACGTCAGCTGGAATGGTGATTTCTTCTGCCCGAGGAGGAACCTTTTTTGCAAACAAACGCAGAAAAGGAAAAAATTAGGGGATATTATCAAATTCGTTAACAGATTATATAAATTTATTTATATTAGTCCCTTGTAAATTCTTATTTTAACTTTTTAAATTCTTATTTTTTTTACTCATCACAGATGCAAATATATATGAAAAACATATGGTAAAAACATTTTTTAATAGCATAATAAAAACTAAAAAAGGTTTTTCTTTTGAAAAACAATGCACATTTCTACTTATGTAGGTAGAAGACATATTAAGGACACTTTTTATCCGATATAGACAAAAACAATTCTTAAATTAATTTGGTGTTTCAAACATTAGTTTTTAAAATATATTATTCTCATTCTATTTTATTGAAGGCCTAAGATACTCTACAGACGAGGAGCTATGGTAATCCAACACAATTTTCAGGAGCTGGAGGTGTAGCTAAGTGGTAGAACACTTGCCTAGAATGTACAAGGCCATGGGTTCCATCTCAAGAACTGAAAAAAAATAAAAAAAACCCACAAAAAAACAAAGCAATATTTAAATTAATCAGTAAATTATCAAATTAACTTCTAGAAGTTAACTAGTTGGCTGCCTAATGTGCCATATGCTTAATAATCTCATTTTTCAGTTAGCATGTTGGCACACATATGTAGTTACAGACTCAGGAGGCTGAGGCAGGAAAACTGCAAGTTTGAGGCTAGCCCCAGAGACTTAGCAAGATGCTGTCTCTAAATGAAAATTTAATAAAAAGGGGCTGGAAAGAAAGAACCACTTAGCTCAGTGGTAGAGTGTACCTAAATTCTACCAACTGAGCTATATCCCCAGCCCCAAGACTATATATATATATATAAAAAAAAGAAAGAAATTAGCAAACAATTCTTTTTTTAAAATATTTTTATTTTTTAGTAGTAGATGGACACAATATCTTTATTTATTTATTTATTTTTATGTGATGCTGAGGATCAAATCCAGTGCCTCATATTTGCAAGGCAAGCGCTCTACCACTGAGCTACAATTGCAGCCCAAGACTATATAATTTTTAAATTAATTAAAAATCTCTTATCCATACTCAGGAGGGCAATGCTAAAATAGTTCTAAACTAAGTCAAATTTTTGCAGAAAACCTTTAGGTATTATACCTCTTTCCCAACTGACTATAAATTAATGTTAACAATTCCACAAATGAAAATATACTTCACTTCTCAAACTAAGTAATTACTTATTTGACTATCTTATTTAAGGGGGCAGGAAGCAAAAGAAACAATGAATGGTCATATGGTTGTTGTGGATGTTGAAAACACTATCATATGGAAATGTAATTCAGTGGGAAAGTACATATTTAGCATGCACAAGGCCCTGGATTCAATTCCCAGCACCAAAAAAAACTAACACAAGATACATCAAATTTCTACCTGAACAATGAAATTACACAGTTATTTCTACCTAAAAAAGAGCAAAGAAGGGGTAAATGCAAACTGTGTTACTAATAATAATATTATGTAAAGAAAAAAAAAAACAGAAATCATTTTCATTCTATTCCACTTATCCCATTCCCCATAGCAATAGCCTAACTTTTAGCTAGCAGCCTCTCACACTAGAACTTTGAAAGTGGAAATAAATATATACTGTCAGTCATAATAAAACCACCTGATTTTTCGTGGCACTTCACTATTACTAAGCTCATCTCATTTGTGATCCAAAACAATTCTTTTAGGTGAGCAAAGGAAGAATGAATTAGTTTCTTCATTTGTAAAATGAGGTAGGTAGATAAATGTTTCCAAATATGTGTGTTAGAATTCTAGTGGTTCTGCAAAAACACTCAAAAGAGTGGGCAGTGGAAAACAAGCAGAGATCCAGATTTTTCACCCTAATTTCAACTCACAGAATACTCATCATCTCTTTTATATTTGGGGCTTATAAGTAACATTTTATTTTTAAGAATGAGTTATACAATCTCATTATCTCTTTTAACTTCCATTTTACAGATGAGACAACTAAGGCACCAAGATGACAAATGTCCTAGACAAGGTCAAAAGCAGGAAACACAAAGGACTTGGTAAACTTAGATCTAGTTGATTCTTTCTCAGATATGCCTCTATAAACTAATATAAACCTTTAAAAAGTTTCATCTGGGGCTGGGGTTGTGGCTCAGAGATAGAGTGCTTGCCTAGCATGTGTGAGGCACTGGGTTTGATTCTCAGCACCACATATAAATAAATGAATAAAAAGTCCATCAACAACTAAAAAAAAGTTTCAACTGTTGAAAAGGAAACATTTTTTTAAAAGTAAGAGTTATTTCACTTTAACTTACTTTTGATAATTTTTAAAAATATTTTTTAGTTGTAGATGGATACCTTTATTTATTTATGTTTATGTGGTGATAAGGATGAATCCCAGTGCCTCATACATGTGAGGCAAGCTCTCTGCCACTGAGCCACTATTCCAGCTCTTACTTTTTTTAAAAAAGAAAGATGGACACAATAACTTTATTTTATTTATTTTTGTGTGGTGCTAAGGATCAAACCCCTCACATGCATGAGGCAAGCGCACTATCACTGAGCTATAACCCCAGCCCTTACTTTTGATAATTTTTAAAAAAATTCTAAATATGGAAAAGAAATCAAAATGTTTACCTCTTCTGGAAATTCTTCACTGACCAGAGACATAATGAGTGATGTCTTCCCAACTCTAGCTGTGAAAAGAAAAATCATCACTTTAATGAAAGTGTTTGGTTCTATATAAGCTCAAATCCAGCAGCCAGAGAGGAAATATATTACTTATTAGCTAAAATCAAAGGCATCCAAATTTAATAAAATATTTAAAAGCATACATAAACATGTACATACATATATATATGTATGTATGTGTGTGTATATATATATATATATATATATATATATATATATATCTGTAATTTTTAAAAAATAGTAATAATAAATCTGTTTCATATCAATATTAAAAAACCTCCAACGTTATTTTTGGGAGTTCTATATAAGAATCCATTGTATAAAGTTTTATAATTTATTAATGTGATTTCCCAACAGTGAACATTTGGATTGTTCTGGAAATTGTTCACTAACTAAGACATAATGAATGATGCCTTCCCAACTCTAGCTGTGAAAATAAAAATCGTCACTTTAATGAAAGTATTTGGAAACAATCCAAATGTTCACTTTTACAAACAATGCAGTAATTAGTATTTTTACAAAATAATTTCCTTGTAGTGGAATTTAAGAATTTTAGTTATGATGCATGATTTTTGTTTTTAATAGATAAATTATTTCTAAAATAAACCAATTTATATCTTCATCAACAGAATACCAGTGCTTTATTTCTTTACATTCCTACATTCTTTCTTTTTAAATATATTTAAAACAAAAAAAAAAATCCTGTTACATTTTCCATTTTAAATATATTATCTTTAAAATCTTGATTTTTATTCTGAAATTTGACTTGTATTTACATAATTTTTATTATCATGTAATTACTTTTATTAGACATTCAATTGTTTATCATCTAAACTCTTTTGTGATTCCAGAGGAAACAACTTGCCTATTAGCCTCTGCCATAGTAGCAAATTATAATTTTTAAAAGTAAAGTCTAAATATGAAAGAATAGATATTTTTAGAGTTAAGAACAATCACAATCTCTTCCTAGATGACTAAAGGAAAGGGCTATAATCAATGGTTACACCACAGGAAGGAGAATGAGTACTGGTCAAAATAGCAGAGGATTTGCTATGAACAACTGAGTACTAGTGGACAGACAGATTAGATGTTTTAATAGATGTTTTCCAGCTCTGATTTCTACAAACCTTCTCTTGTGTGAGAAGGGCTGGGCCTTTTTCAAGTGGTTGACCATAAAGTGTGACTGAGTTCCTACTACATCAGTGAGTCCAAAGCCATGATCACAGAATTGCTAGAACCTAGCAGCAATGCCAAATTACATAGCTCTTCACAAAATTTTCAGATAAGGAACCTGGGACCTACAGACAAAATTTTCTCAAGATGTTACAAAAATATTAGTTGCAGATCTATCTGCAGATTGCAAAGTCAATGCTTTCTCTTATGCTATATTTTCCAAAAAATTGCTAATAAAACTTAATAATATAGACAGGAAATGGTGACTATATCAGCATATCACATACATAAACAAATATCACATAGTATAATTAAAATATTCACTAATTTAGCAGGGCAGAGCGATGTACCCCTACAATCCTAGCTACCCAAGAGACTGAGGCAGGAGGAGCACAGGTTCAAGGTCAGCTTCAGCAATTTAGGAAGACTTTGTCTCAAAATAAAAAAAATGAAAGGGGTTGGGGATGTATATCAGTGGTAAAGTGTCCTGGGTTTGATCCCTCATATAGCAAAATAAATAAACAACGATTATGCAAGTCACCATTTCATTGGCAACCAGATCTTGTTCAATTTTACTTTATTAAACTTATTTTGAAAAATTTCAGATTTACAAAGAAATTGCAGAATACAAAGTATTCATGTCTTTTACTCAGATTCCTCACATACTAACATCATTTTACCATATTTATATTATCATTTTCCCCCTCTCCCATCTCTCTATATATCTTTATTTGTATCTATTACAAATAGGTTTACATAAGACCCTTTGAAAATAAGTACATCTTTGCACATATTTCCTGAAAGCAAACTCCAATGTATATTGTTAACAGTAGGAAATTAACCACAAACACAATACTATTATTTCATGTGTCTGACCATTATCCTTTACAGAAAAGGATTTATTTTTTATGGTCTAAGAGCAAATGTTGCTTTTGCTGTCAATCTGAAAGAATTTCTTTAAAATATATATATATATATATATATATATATATATATATATATATATATTATTTTTTTTTTTTAATTGTCGATGGACACAATACCTTTACTTTGTTTGTTTAGTTTGTTTATGTGGTGCCAGGGATTGAACTCAGGGCCTCATGCATGCTAGGCAAGCACTCTGCCACTGAGCTACAGCCTCAGCCCTGAAAGAATTTCTTAAATCTTTTCTTCTTTTCTTTTCCTTCCTTCCTTCCTCCCTCCCTCCCTCCCTTCCTTCCTTCCTTCCTTTCTTGTCTTTCCTAACATTAACATTTAAAATTCTTTTAAACCTTTGGGCAGGAATATCCCAGTATGTTTTTCTCAGTGCATCACAGCAGACAGCAGATGATGCCCCATGACTGGGGATGTTAGCTAGATCACTTGGATATGGTGATGTCTGAGGTTTCTCCATAGGAGAGTTATTATTTTTCTTTTGGTAATTAATAAGTATCTTGGAAGGAGATCCTTTGAAACCATGTAAACATCCTGTGAGCTTCTTTCCTATGGAGTTAGGGTGTGCCACCACCTTGGTTCATTGACATGTTCACCAACCAGGAAGCTCTCCTGGGCTTTGATGCTCAGAGGTTTTATAGGGGGTCTTGTTATGTAGATGTGGCTGATTAAATCATTGGTTAATATGGTTGAATTCAAACATTACTCCCTCATTCATCCTTGGGGGACTTGGTTTTTCTGGTGACTAACCCCCTTCATGAATGAGTTACCTCAATAGGATGAACTCAAGTATGGTTGAAGGGGCTCATTATTCATAACAAAAACACTCCTATCATTAGGAAATTCAAAGCAATTTTGAAGCTCTGTGCCAGAAATTGGGGACAAAGACCAGATGTATCATGTTGTATATCACACTTTCTAATGTTATTTGATTTCAAAAACAATTTTTACTAAAAACAAATTGAGCAAAATAATTTTGGAATTTTTAAATTGCCTCAGCTCTTACCTGCCATTTATAGTTCTCCAGTAGCACTTTTTTTTTTTTTTTTTTTTGTATCAGAGATTGAACCAAGGGTTTGCTCAACTACTGAGCCACATCCCCATCCCTTTTTAAAATTTTCAGGGTCTTGTTAAGCTGCTTAGGGCCTCGCTAAATTGCCGAGGCTGACTTTGAACTTGTGATCCTACTGCTTCAGCCTCCCAAGGCTGGGATTATAGTCATATGCCATTGCACCTGGCCAAAGAATACACATAACCTGACATTCTTTAGATAAATTTCAGTTACCATCTGTAAGTTTAGAACAAGCCAATTTTTACTATCAAAAATTATTTTTAAAATAGTATTTATTGACCTTTTCTAGTAGTAAAACTTTTATTTTAGAAAATATGAAAAAACAAATAATTACAGTTACTTTTACTTCCGAGATAACCATTCTTGGTGTTCATATTCTTTTTTTTTAATATTTATTTTTTAGTTGTAGTTGGACACAATACCTTTATTTTATTTATTTTTATGTGGTGATGAGGATCGAACCCAGGGCCTCGCACATGCTAGGCAAGAGCTCTACTGCTGAGCCACAACCTCAGCCTGGTGTTTATATTCTTGCAGGATTTTTCCTATCCACATTCATAATTATAAAATGTGATCATAGGGGCTGGGGTTATAGCTCAGTGGTAGAATGCTTTCCTAGCATGTATGAAGCACTGGGTTCAATCCACAGTACCACAAAAAAATAAAATTAAATTAAATAAATAAATAAACAAACAAACAAATAAATAAATAAAGGTATTGTGTCTATCTTCAACTAAAAAAAATTTCAAAAACGTAGTCATATTACATGTGTTGATTTATACCTGCATAAATATGATTTTGAAAAGTACAATGGGGCTGGGCATGATAGTGCAGGCCTGTAATTCCAGCAGCTCGGGAGGCTCAGGCAGGAGTATCAAAGCCAGCCTCAGCAAAAGAGAGGTGCTAAGCAATTTGGGGAACTGTCTCTAAATAAAATTAAAAAATTGGGCTGGGAATGTGGCTCAGTGGTTGAGTGTCTCTAAGTTCAACCCTCAGTACCAAAAAAAGTAAAATGGAGCAATTTAAACCTCCAAAATAATTATGATTGTGGGTTATAATTCATAAAATAGAAATCCATGAGTCCATAAATATATATGAATCAGAAGGGAAAGTTTTCCATGTAGTAGAATTCTCATTAGCATAGAAGTACAGATAGAAATAGAAAATTAGTACTATCCAGGCATGGTGGTGCACCTGTAATCCTATTGATTTGAGAGGCTGAGGCAGGAGGATTGCAAATTCAAGGCCAGCCTTAGCAATTTAGCAAGGAACTAAGCGGCTCAGGAGGCTGAGACAGGAGGATCACGAGCTCAAAGCCAGCCTCAGCAATAGTGAGGCACTAAGCAACTCAGTGAGACCCTGTCTTTAAATAAAATTCAAAATAGGGCTGGGGTGGTAGTTCAGTGGTCGAGTGCCCCTGAATTCAATCCCCCGTTGGCCCCCCAAAAAATTGAACTGAACTGTAGTACACCCAGTAGATATCAGAGAATTAGTGTCAGAACACAAAGAGAAAGAAAATTTTGTATTTATTAAAGTAATCTATGGGGGCTGGGGTTATAGCTCAGTGGTAAAGCACTTGCCTGGCACATGTGAGGCACTGGGTTCAATCTCAGCATCACATAAAAATAAATAAATAAAAATAAAGGTATTGTGTCCATCTACAACTAAAAATAAAAACAAAATAATAATAAAGTAATTATATCTCAAAAACCTGCAAAACATTGTAGCACATCTTTTATCCAAAAAGAGTAGTTATATATATACACACACACACTCATCCCCTGGACCTAACAAGGAAAAACACTAAAAGAACATACAAAGAATATTAACTTATATGTCTACATGATCCATCTTTTTTGTGTAGAACTCAAACTATTAGTTCATTTGATAATTATTTACCTGGTTGTCTCCTAAGTACAAACTTTAGCCTTACATACTACATGGGAATAATATGGAAAATATTAAAAACACAGAAAAAAATCACCATAAAAGAGGTATGTTCAACCACTCTATTTAAAAGCAAAGAAGGGGACAATAGGGGAGAGGAGGGAAAAACCAAAAGATCTACTTCTCCTAGAAGTCTTTAAACATAGCAAGAAATCAAGTAACTCATTTAAGGGCTGGGGGTGTAATTCAGAGGTAGAGAAGGAACTTAGCATATAAGAAAACCTGTGTTCAATCCCCAACACACAACACTGTCTTAGGAATGTGTTGTGCCTAGGCAACCTTCAATCACACCAATGGTTTCCTGAAGGACTACCCAAACCAGCTATTAAGCATTTCCAAGAAGATAAGGAATAATTATTTAACTATCACCCATAGGAAACTCCTCAAGGACAGAGAATATGTCTTTCTTGTTCACTCCCTCACTCCCAGCAAATCACAAGGCACTTGGCCCTTAGTAAAATGCAGCTGCATAGCTTATTGGTTAACAGCACAGATTTGAAAAGGGAAAGAAGATAACAAAATCAAAAGAGAGTTTCAACTGATTGGTAACTTTTTTTTTTTTTTTTTTAATTTTGAGACTGGGTTTTGCTGAATTGCCCAGGCTGGCCTCAACCTTGTGATTCTTCTGGTCTCATCCTCCTGAGCTTCTGAGACTACAGGCATGTGCCACTGTTCCTGGGGACAGGTAACACTTTTAATTTCTTAAGTTAAGTGATGGGTATTTGTTTTTGTTGTTTTGGTGACACATTCATAAAGAAAGAAAGAAAAGAAAAAGAACACAGGCTTTAGAACGAGACAGAATTGGACCAAAAATCTTGTTCTGCCATTTTTTAGCTGTGTTTTCTGGGGCAACTCATCAAGACTCAATTTTTTCAACTATGAAATTTAGTACTGACAACCCTCATAGAATTGTTAAGAGAATTAATTAAGATGACAGCTATATAATGCTTAGTACAATAACTAGCATGCATTAAGTATATAAATGAACCTGGAGGCAGGAGGATTGTGAGTTCAAAGCTAGCCTCAGCAACTTAGTGAGACCCTAAGCAATTCAGCAAGACCCTGTCTCTAAAAAAATATATATATAAAAGGGCTGGGGATATGGTATTAAAGCATCCCTGTATTTAATCCCTGGTACCAAAAAAAAAGAAGTGTATGATACTTCTTAACAATTCTTCTTGGAATGATGACAAATTTGAATTAAAGGAGTTACATGAGGGCCTTTCTGGGCCAGAAAATATGGATTCCAGAATCAGCTTTTCACTATTATCAGTATGATCCTGAACGGTTACTGACTCTCTTTAGGCCTCAATTTTCTCATTAGTTAAGTCAGTTTAAAAAAAAAAAAATGGACTACATGCCATCTAACTGCTTATATTATATGCTTTATCAGCACACCTAGAAAACAGGTGTGTAAAACAAGAAAAAATGCATATTATATTAGGTAAGATATAGTATTCTAGAAATGACAGACACATCCAAATTGTCTGTTTTACTGTGTATGGGAAAGTTATGTGGCAAGACCATTCATCTATCTATAAGAACAAAGTAGGACTCAACAAGCCAATGCAGAGCTCAGGAATTTCTAGAACTTGCTGACTTATATACAACATTTCAAAGTCCTTTTTTCTTATATAACTCCCTTCATAATGCCCTTGCTTAAAGTCCCAGCAACCCTAAACCTTCAGATAGTTCAAGGTAGTATTTCTCTCAACTTCCATAATATCTATCCTAATTCCACATGATTATGCATAACAAAAGATAAACATCTCTATGATCTTATCTCTGACCTACTATGTTAAGAATGGGAAAAAAATGGGCTGGGGTTGTGGCTCAGTGGTGGAGCGCTTTCCTAGTATGTGCAGGGCCCTAGGTTCAGTCCTCAGAACCACATAAAATAAATAAATAAAATAAAGGTATTGTGTCCAACTACAACTAAAAAAATAAGATATATTTAAAAAAAAAAAGAATGGGAAAAATGAAGCACACATTCAAAAATGGTTCCAATGATGCTCCTTGGTAACCAAGAGGAAAACAAGTCCTATTCTTGATCCTTGAGAAATTTGCCTACCTTAACACCCATAATTTCTTGATTCTTCACCTAATATCCTTTGAAGAAATTTTGCTTATGTCCCACCACTCCAAGGTCCTCACCAGTTTCAGAAGAAACTACTACACAGTGCTCAAAATTAAGTGAATCACCTACAATAAAAGGCTACTAGTTTCCTAGAAAGTGATGGATTTACTGCTCCTTAATCCAAATTGCTTAGGATCCCCTAGCAAAATTCAGGCTTGCAACAGGTATTCCATGTTATCTTCAAAGTCCCTTCCCCCTCTATGACCCTTAAAACTCAACCATTCTGGGGCTGGAGCTGGAGCTCAGGGGTACAGTGGTAGAGCACTGGCCTAGCATGTGTAAGGCACAGAGTTCAATCCTAAGCACCACATAAAAATAAATAAAATAAAAGTATTATGTCCATATACAACTCAAAAAATCGAAGAAGAAGAAAAAAAAAAATCAACCATTCTTCCTCACTTCTCTCCTTTTTTTTGTTTAGAAGAAATCAGTGGGGATTTTTTTTTTTTTTTTTGAGAGAGAGAGAGAGAATTTTTTAATATTTATTTTTTAGTTTTCGGCAGACACAACATCTTTGTTTGTTTGTATATGGTGCTAAGGATCGAACCCGGGCCGCACGCATGCCAGGTGAGCGCACTATCGCTTGAGCCACATCCCCAGCCCACCTCTCTCCTTAACACATTATTAGAACAACTTTTTCCTGATCATAGTCTCCTACTTTTCACAGAGACCCCCTATGTCTTCAGCAATATTTTCAGAACAGAAAGACCAAAATTTATTTGGAAATTCTGATTTCTTCACAGCTCAATTCATTAGTCTGTAGGGCAGTTCTGGCTGCCTGAATAGCAACAAGCTCCTGCCAAGGTACAAAGCTGCCATCAGGTCTATTCCAACAGGGCAAGCCTCAGAGACATTGTGAAGACCAAAATAATCAGCTTTACTTATGTTTGAAGAACTGAACATGCACATGGACAATGGTATCAAGACTGGGGATAATTCAGTGTAAGTTACTTCTATTGTTTATGACTTTTTTTTTTAACTACATTTAAAAAAGAAGCATGACATTTTTCTTTATTTATGTTTTGCTTCATCTGGAAAAGAATTTGAGGCAATTAACAACACTATAACACTTAAATCCCACCTAATTTGTGAAGTCATTGGATAATAAAAGACTTTAAAAATCAGAGAACAGGGCTGGGGTTGTGGCTCTGTGGTAGAGCACTTGCCTAACATGTGTGAGGCACTGGGTTTAATTCTCAGCACCACATATCAATAAATTAGAAAAAAAAAAAAAAAAAGGTCCATCAACAACGAACCAAAATATTTTTTAAAAATCAGAGAATACAGCTGCATGCAATGGCACAAACCTAAATCTCAGCTATTCAGGAAGCTGATACAGGAGGATCTAAGTTGCCTCAGCAACTTAGCCAGATACTATCTCAAAATTTAAAAAATAATAATAAAAATGAATCAGGCACAGTGGTGCCTACCCGTAATCCCAGTGACTCAGGAGGCTGAGGGAGGAGGATTATAAGCCTCAGCAACTTAGTAAGGTAGTAAGCAACTTAGCGAAACCCTGTGTCAAAATTAAAAATGGCTGGGAATGTAGCTCAATACTAGAGCACCCATGTGTTCAATTCACAGTGCTAAAAATAAAAAAATTAAAGAACATGAATCTTCCACATAAAGAGTGATTTCCTTTTTTAAAAAAGTTCAAAATTAGAACAAGAGAGATGGATTACAATGAATTTAGGAATATATGAGCACATTTCATCAATAATTTTACTTTTATAGGGCATTGAAATGATAGTTACTTTAATGAAGGATTACAAAGATATAATTTACTTAAGAAATGCTCAATGAATCTAAACTAGGGCTTTTTATTTCCCTTATGGCCTACCTATAACCCTGTAAGACTACAAAAGAAATAATGTAGCAGTATGTTTAGAATTAAAATAGGCCTCTTAAAGCTAATTTTAATTGAGAAGTACCCTAACAGTAATAAAAACATTTTAGACTATCAAATTTTAAAATCCACGTAAGTCAGTCTACAATCTAAAAGAGGTCCCTTGGGGCTGGAGTTGTGGCTCAGTGGTAGAGCACTTGCCTGGCATGTGTGAGGCACTGGGTTTGATCCTCAGAACTGCATAATAATAAATAAATTGTGTCTACCTACAACTTTTTGGAGGGGCACTGAAATGACAGTTACTATAATCTATAATTTAAAAAAAAAGAGGTCCTTAACAATGGCAGTTATGAGTATATTTTCTGCATATTTTTAACTGCTCCAGAAAAAAAATCATTTTCATAAGGGCATAAAATTCCAAGCTCTTCTTAAATTATTATACTAAATAAATGTTATATTTAACATAAAGATTGTAGTGCAAATATTATATATAAACATTTTAATAATAAAATCTATAATTTATTACAAATAAAATTTTATAATGAAATAAAGTACAATATAAATTCATTTGAAGTAAATACTTGATGTAAGTATTAATATTAATGTAGAAAAGAAAAAAATTATTCTTTCTCAGCCAGTTATTTAATGTTCTCTATTTCTTCTATTTTGCCTGAGAAATATTGAAGTGATCTACTAAAAGCAAAGCCACAATTACAACCAAAGACAGAGGCCTGTGATTCATCAGTTCAACACCACATGCTACAGTTCTGAGACTCCCAGCTTCTAAGTAGGTCATCCATGAAAAATATAATTCATTACTATAGAACAAATTATCTAGATTTATCCAGTCTACAAATTCCTTTGTCTTTTCATCACATCTTGTAAACTTCTAGTTCCAAATGACAGTAAAGTCCTGATAATCATGAAGCAAAAATAACATTCTGAGGTTCCAGTTACCACCCTTTTAGCCATATTGCCTACTTTCTTTTTTTTTTTTTTTTTTTTTTGGTAACAGATACCCCTTGCTGCACCAAGTGACAAAAGAACTAACGCCTCCTTTTTATTTGTTTCTTTATTAAGAAGAATTGTTGGCCCTTCCTAAGTTACTGTAATTAGAATACATGGAGGAGGCAAGGGTGACCGTGGAATTATATTTGTAACTAATAATCTTTAGTATTTGTAGAAGGAAGATTTCACTGATCATATGCAGATGATACAGGACAAAGGCTGTTCCACTGCTACAACCCATCCCTCTCCTTCAAACCAGATCAACACTCGTGCCAAGCTGGTGCCAAAGGAGCAAAAAGACAGTAGAAAGCAGGTTTCAATTTATGTGTGAGCATGATATAGAAGACTCTATGTACAGAACAGACTATGCAGAATGAACTCTATGTATTCAAACATCCTGAGCCGCAGAATATCATCTAGATACATTATATGTAAACACAGTGTAATTGAAACTGGAGCAGTTTATTCTTTAAATAGTATTCCAACAAAGGTCAGAATGGAAAGCAATAAGGCTTTAAAATTACCTTAAAAGGCTTTTTTTCCCCTAAAATAAATGCCAGCTTATACCTGAAGTCTCTTAAACTCAAACCTACTCTACAGCTAAAGAATCATTCCTCAACCACTTCCATACTCTAGAAAAGCCTCTGATGTTTCAAGGAAAAGCTGATTTCTTGACAAGGACTAGAATTCCTGGCAGCCAAAACATGAACTAGACATGGCATTGTCATCCTAACTCACTGGTCTACTTTTACTGCCAGAACACAGAAATCTCCCAGTGCCTCCCACATGACAGGCAAGTGCTCTACCACTGAGCCACAACTCCAGCCCCAAGCAACTCTAAGGAGCTGGGATGTAGCACAGTGGTAGAGCACTTGCCTAGCATGCTCAAAGCCCTGAGTTCAATCCCCAGCATCACATGGGATGGGGACACACACACATGAGCTAAGGACACAAAAGGAGAGAATTGGAAGAATGCTACTCCTTCATATCATAACAATGACTACATGAGCCTGGATTTAAGAAAGGAGAATGATGCAGAAGCTAAAGGGAAATTAGGAATTTTCAAAAGGGGATCTCATGAAAATAGAATGGAGACCAGTAGAGGAAGGGTGGGAAAGGGGAGAGACTGTGAAATGAAATCAACCAAATTATTTATTCTATGTGCATGTATAAATGTATCACAATGAATCCCATTCTATGAATAATTATAATGCACCAATTAAAAATAAATTAATAAATAAATAGAAGGAAAACCAGTAGAATTGAGGAAGGAGATGAGAAGGAGGGAAAGGGGAAGTATGCGGGAATGAAATAGAGCAAATTATGGTACATGCACGTATGAATATGTCACAAAGAACCCCACAATTATGTACAACTATAATGCACTAATAAAAGTATAAAATTTTTTTAAAAAGAGAGAAAAGGGGAATGATCACATTTTTATGAATGAGAGGAGTCATTTGGAAAAAGGAACTCATTCAACAGACACTTGAATGCTTACTTTGTGCCAAGTCTGTTCTAGCTGCTGGAGAGAGAGGAACAAATAAGACAAATCCCATGCCTTCAAGAAGCTTTCTTTCGAGAAACAGGAAAGCAAATGAGTAAATACATTCGGTAATGAGGATATTTCCCAAATCAGGGCCTACTTGTAGAGAAATCAATGAAGGAGAGTAGCATGAGAGTGAAGCAAAGGCAAGATTGTTAAGAGTCTCGGAGACCTGCATTTAAAAAGTCTGGGCTTTAAGTGAAAGTAGAATTTTTAAAATGGGTAACAAGATCTGAGATTTTTTTTGAAGGTGATTCTGCCTGCTTCACGGAGAATGGACAAAAGTAGGAGGGAGACCAGTTAAGGAGATATTGCAAAAGTCTAGGCCACAACAACTGAAGCTTGAACTAGTTTGGGAAGTTGGGGAGATAAATTAGGTAAGACAAACCAGGTTAGAGGTACCAGATTCTTTGGAAAACAAAATAACAGTTCCATTTTCTTAATGACTTTTACCAGTAGAAGACAAATATATCTCAAGCTTTCATTAATCTACTAATGTAGCAACATGATTTAGATAAAAGGGTAATACAGTGCTTGCTAATTCTACTGTAACAAGGATACCTGTTAAGTATACTAAAGCAAATCTAGTTAAGCATAAATTCTAGCCAACAAATTGACCATGAAAAATTATGCCCTGAAGAACTGAGTTCTGTGTGAGTGTATTTTTAAAGATTTTTAAATTTTTATTTTGGCTTAAAAATAGTAATTGACTTCTGGTCTGGTCTGAATAGCATTTGCTATGTTCAATAATTAAGCTAAGATACATATTACATTTAAGACACTTTCACTTTCTCTGTAACAAATACCTAAAATGTATAGAGAGACAAACTTCTTTGATCTAAGCTAAATAAACATTAAGCAATTAGCATTAAAGCCTAGATAAATCAGAAGTGGGCCAAAAAAAGATCCATTGCACCTCAACAGTACAGTAGAATGGTTTAGCTAATAGAATGTTGAAAGTACTCATAACTATTTCAGAACTTCAGTGAATGAAGCTGCTACTGCACGGTTCAGGGACAGAAACTGACAGCAATAAAATGTAACAAAGTGATACAGAATGAAAGAACAAGCTTTAAAACAATAATACCAGAGAGGATGCTCCATTTTCTTTACTTTTCTGTTCGCCTTGGCATCTGAAAACTATGCTCACTTAAGTAAGCAAGTGATAATTCAAATTGCTACCACTGTTTTCTAATATTAGTAGTATAGATAAATCCATGTATCAGATCCATATTAAAATAGCTTTGGTCACACTTAAAGAGCTAACAACTGACAGATACTTACTTTAAATCTCCAAAAATAAAGTCTCAAATATTTCCCCCCAAACATCAGCTTTTTTAATGACTAAATAAAATTATATACTTTAATTAAATGTACTCTATTTCTAATATTTCAAAAATGAATATTTACATTTATTTATTTATTTATAGTAGATGACCTAAAGCTTTTGGTTTCAACCTCTTTAAGTATCACCTTCAAAACACAAGACTTTGTCTTGTGTCAAGTTTCCCCCTGTAATCAGAAAACTCTAATATATAGTTTTATCAACTCTTTTACTTGCTTTCATTTCTACAGAATACAGCTTGTGATTTTTGTAACAAATATTTGAATTACTTTACATATTTCCTTTTTTAAATATTCTTTTGTTGTTGATGGACCTTTATTTTATTTATATATTTATATGTGGTGCTGAGAACCGAACCCAGTGCCTCACGTATGGGAGGTAAGCACTCTACCACTGACCTACCACCCCAGTCCCTATTTTACATATTTCTAAATAAACAACACCTTTAATGTTTTAACCAAAATGTCTGAAGGCTGATGATGTATCTTACATATTGACAACTTTTTTTGTAATATTTATTTTTTTTTTAGTTGTAGATGGACATAATACCTTTATTTTATTTATTTATTCATTTTTATGTGGTGCTGAGGATCAAACCCAGGGCCTCCCACTGCTAGGTCAGCAACTACCACTGAGCCACAACCCCCGCCCCTATTGGCAACATTTCTATTTAGATCTTTTATATACCAACAATGTGGAATTGCTTCCTATATTCAAAACTAAACCTAGGATCTTTTT
The DNA here is from genome assembly GCF_021218885.2 of Marmota monax. Lineage (NCBI taxonomy): Eukaryota > Metazoa > Chordata > Mammalia > Rodentia > Sciuridae > Marmota > Marmota monax. Next base: position 72,141 of record NW_026694907.1, on the reverse strand, counting down.
TCCCCCAGAGCTGGGGACTGAACCCAAGGCCTTGTAGATGATAGCATGCAAGGCAAGCACTCTACCATTGAGCTACATCCCCAACCAGAGTTTTCTTTTTCTAAAAATTAGCATAAAAATTACTGTACTATAAACCCATTTCAAGATACAGTTAAGGATCGGCTTTCTAAGCAAGTCACCCACTTTCTCTAATCTTGCTCCAAATGCATCTTCATGAATCATGTTAAATAACACCTTTCTGAAATTTATCAAGAAAATCCATGAAAAATACAATTAAATACAGTTATAACTTAAAATTCATTAACTGCAAACTAAACATAAACTATGGCTAAGCTTGCTTCCAAATTCTGATTCTAAAGGAAGATATCTCCAAACAGCAGATGAACAGAAATTTCAACAAACAATTCAGAGAGTAAAAATATGTTAACTTTCCAGAGCACATAGCAGAGACCTCAAATATGTAACGTAGTTTAGGGAAAAAAAAAATGCTTAAAATCAGCAATGGCAGCCAGATGCAATGGCACACACCTGTAATCCCAGAGGCTCAGCAGGAGATCATGAGTTCAAAACCAGCCTCAGCAATTTAGCGAGGCCCTAGCAACTTGGTGAAACCCTGTCTCAAAATAAAAAATAAAAAGTGCTGGGGGTGTAGCTCACTGGCTAAGCACCCCTGAGTTCAATCCCTGTTTAAAAAAACAGCAATGGAGCATTAATTAATGATTCAAAACCAAACAACTCCAGCCCTCCCTAGCCTACTTTCTTTATATTTTAATCCTGGCAATTGAGTGATGTAACTGACACAATGGTATTAAGAAGTCCCTGCTGCTGGACATCGTGGCACATGCCTGTAATCCCAGCAGCTCCCGAGGCTGAGGCAGGAGGATCGTGAGTTCTCAAAGCCAGCCTCAGCAATTTAGCCAGGCCCTATGTAACTCGGCGAGACCCTGTCTCTAAAAGGGCTGGGGATGTGGTTCAGTGGTTGAGTGCCCCTGGGTTTACCCTAATACCAAAAAAAAAAAAAAAAAAAAAAAGTAAAAATAAGAAAAGTCCCTGCTGTTCTATCTATATGTCACCGAGCAGAAGCATCTCTCCTTTATTATATCGGCAAAAAGTGAAATCTTAGAATCTCGCGGGGTTGGGGTAAGGAGCGGGTCTTGTGTGTTTATATACCTGCTGGAGTCTTGTATGCCTGCTGATATTTATAAATTAACTACCAAGTAGTCGTGGAATAAAGAATGGTTAAAAAAGTAGGAAGAATTAGGTTTTAGGGTAACTATCATTGACTCAACTAACGGACTCTCCCCAGATAATTATTACTAATTGAGTACTTGGATAACGTGAAGTTGAAAGTAAATGTCCAGTACCAGGAGTTACTCCCATACAAAGCACAAGGATCGCTACGAAACGCCTCCTCCGCCGCCACCACCCGGCCTTAGGGATCGAACACCCGGACCTGGCGCAGGTTAGGCAAGTGCTCTACCACCAAGCTAGACTACAGCCCAACGCTCTGAGTCAACGCACCGAGAAAGCGAGGACCGCCAGCGAGCGCAAAAAGGAGGGAGAGGGAGAGAGAGAGAGAGAGAGAGAGAGAGAGAGAGAGAGAGAGAGAGAGAGAGAGACCTGACCTTGCCCCCAAGTGGCATAGTTCTGCACCCCTCCCCCTAGCTTCCGCGGGAGTCGGCTCCCGCAATCCCAATTGGTTAGGCTGCTGTTCCAGCATCTGCCAGGCAGTGACTGACAAGGGAATCTCCACAGAAGAAGAGAGGGTGAAAGGAGGCGGCCTGGGAAGCGCTGAGGCCCAGGAGGAAAGGACGCGAGGAGGAGCAGGATGAGAGGACCTTCGGAGGGATGAGGTCGGGCGTTAGGGGATAAAGGAGACGAGGCTTGCGAGGAGCATTGGGGACACGAAAGGGAGATCTGGGGAGGGCCCGGGTGCGGTGAGAGGATAAGGGCCGCCGGCGCGTAGCCGAAAGGGAAGAGAGAAGGAGCTGGGAGGCCTGGTGGCACAGAGAGGCAGCCGAGCTGCGAGGGGCGAGGAGGGTCAAGGCTGAGGCAAGAGAAGGACAAGGGCGGCCGCGGCCAGCCCGGGCGCGCGGACTCACGTTCTCCCACCAGCAGGATCCGCACGTCTTTCTTCATGTCGACGGCTCGCAGGGGCCGTGCTTGGCCCGCACGCATGGAGTGAACTCCTCCGGCCAAGAGCGCCCAGCCCACGGCGCCACTCTCCCCACGCTGCCAGCACCACCTGCCAGCCTCTCCAGTCGCTCCGCCCGAACCTCGGCCGCTGGGACCCGCCGCACCTCCTCCTGGGCAGCCTCCCCGCTCGGGAGCCCGGACAGAGCCAGCTCCGCCCCTCCCGCTCCGCGGGCGGTGGCGGCCGCGCGAACGACGGCATGCGGCGAGGGACACGCGCTTTCGGAACGCAAACGCTCTGCATGCCTGCACAGCGCCCCCGCCGTCAGGCTTGCGGTAGCGCAGGGACAGGGAGCCTAACCCACCCCTATATGAATACAGCAGCCAGCGATACTCTTTGGTCACCGGATTTGAGTACCAGATTCCCTGGTTTAACCCCATATATTTTACAGAATTGGGAGCGGAGAATTTTCTTATCCAAGGTCACATAGCTAGAGCTTGTCAATGACTCAGAGCAGGGTTCTCACCAGACGATAGGCCCCAGGAGGGCAGCAACCTGCCTACCTGGTTTTTAAGTGTATCCCCATCTTATTAGACATATCCTTCAGAAGATACTTGATTAAATGGGATGACTGGCTCCCAAGGTCTGGCCCTGTACACCACCCAGAGCTCATCACTGTACCTGCTTTTTGCCTTTATGTCTATAAGATACGATTATAAAATGTTAGTTTTTATGCTGTACAAACAGACCAATTGGCCAGGCGCGGTGGCTCATACCAGTAATCCCAGCCTCTCAAGAAGCTGAGGCAGGAGAATCACAAATTCAAAGCCAGTCTGGGCAATTTAAGGAGGTCCTGAACAATTTAGCAAAACCCTGTCTCAAAATTTAAAAAATGAGAAACAGGCTGGGGTTCAATCTTCAGTACAAAAAAAAAAACCCAAAAACAAAAAACAAAAAAAGAGACCAATTTTTTTTTTTTTTTTTGGTAACAAAACTAAGTGACTTTCCTCTATGCGGCTTATTTTATTTGGTACCGGGAATGATTGAATCCAAGGGCGCTAACCACCGACAACATCCCCTGAGCCCCCACCTTTTTGCTTAAGTTTTCTTACAAAAAACTTAAGCTTTTTGCTTAAGTTGCTGAGGCTGGCTTTGAACCTGTGATCCTCCAGTCCTAGTCTGCCGAACGGCTGGGATTACAGGTGCAGCCACCACATTAGGCTATGTGGTTTATTTTATGGCAGGGTCTTCTAATACTTCTCTTGACTAGGATAATGCTAGACACATAAGTGGAAATGGATAATAAACTGTAACTGATTTTTCTAACATTGCCTTAAACTTTCTCCTGACCCTCTTCATCTGGGGTAATTTGTTACTACATCCTAATGCTTGGCACACACTGGGAAATAGATATATAGTAATTTCCCACATAACAACATTTTGGTCAATGATGGACTGCATATAGCACAGTGGCTTTACCTATAGCTCAGGTATATAGTAGGTGATTCTTTTTTTTTTTTTTCTTTTGGTGGTGGTGGGAGGCAGTGCTGGGGATTGAACCCAGGGCCTGGTGCATGCTGGACAAGCACTCTACCACTGAGCTACATTCCCTAGTAGGCTATACTATCTAGGTTTGTGATAACACACTCTATAATGTTTGCACAATTATAAAATAACCTAACACATTTCTTAAAACATACCCATGTCATTAAGTGGCACAAAACTATTATATATATATATATATATATATATATATATATATATATGTGTGTGTGTGTGTGTGTGTGTGTATGCCAAACATACATCTATATATTGCACTAATGAAACATTGTGCATAATGTACCTTTTTCTATCTAAAATATTACATAATAAAATTTTAAAGGTAATAAAATGTGCATAATACTGATCACACTTCTCTTAGAAGAAGTCATGTGGTCTTCTGCAGCAGTTCAAAATTTCTGACCAATTTCCTGGGTTTGAATCCAGATTCCATCACCTAATAGCTATGTGATCCTGAGTAAGTTCTGTTACTTCTCTAGCCTTTTCCTTCATCTGTAATATATCAATGATAATACCTACCTCTTACTGTGGTTGTGAAGAGTAAATAAAATAATGCATGCTTGGGGCTGGGATGTGGCTCAAGCGGTAGCGCGCTTGCCTGGCATGCGTGCGGCCCGGGTTCGATACTCAGCACCACATACAAAGATGTTGTGTCCACCGATAACTAAAAAATAAATATTAAAATTATTTCTCTCTCTCTCTCCCTCTCTCACTCTCTCTTTAAAAAAAAAAATGCATGCTTCTGGGCACGGTATTGCATTCCTGTAATCCCAGCGACTTGTGAGACTGAGACAGGAGAATTGCAAGTTTGAGGCTAGTCTCAGCAATTTAGTGAGGCCATAAGCAATTTAGCAAGAATCTGTTTCAAAATAAAAAGGACTGGGGATGTAGCTCAGTGGTAAAACATTCAATTCTCAGTTTAAAAAAAAAAGATAATGCATGTCAAGCATTTAGGTCAGTGCTAGCCTCAGTGTGTGCTCTATTGATCTCAGCAATCACTATGATCATAAAAGTTCACTGAAAAGTTGCAATCCACAGGTTTTGAGGCACATATGTTATATCACTACAGTATTTCATCATCTTAGCCGTTTGATGTCCCAAACGAATACAGGGGAGGAAACCCTTTGAAAAACTCACTGAGTCTGTAATATGATAAGGAGGGAGATGGGAAAGACATAATCATTGTTAACTGGGAGATAAAGAAGTTATATTCTGGGCTGGGGTTGTGGCTCAGGCAGTAGAGCACTTGCCTAGCACGTGCAAGGCCTGGGTTCGATCCTCAACACCACATATAAATAAATAAATTAAATAAAGAAAAAAAAAAGAAGAAGTTATAAACCATTTGGTTGCAGTGGCACACATCTATAATCCCCGTAACTCTGGAGGCTGAGGCAGGAACTTTGCAAGTTTGAGGACAACCTGGGCAATTTAGTGAAATTTCAAAATAAAAAAAGCAGAAATGTAACTCAGTGGTAGAGCACTCCTGGGTTCTATCCTAAGTACTGCAAAAAAAAAAAAAAAGTCATATTCCCGGGTGAATGCAAATAAGGTACAATAAGTCTTTAGAACTCATGTTACTTGTGCCTCCCTTTTCTATCAAATGAAGACTGATGTCTTCTTTGCAGTTGTTTGGGAAATTCCATGAAATTAGGTTCAGTTTCTCCTCAATTTATAATGGAGTTACATCCATGTAAACTCATCATAAATTGAAAATACTGTAAGCTGAACATGCATTCAATACATCTACAGCTTAGCAATGCAGTATACTGATTGATGTGTGCTGGTTAAAGCCTTTGCATTTTTTATTAAGGAAAATGCCTGGTAGGCAGTTGACGCGGGGGAAGAGTTTATTTGGAGGAAATTGTAGAGATAATGTTGGCAAAAACTCCTTTATAAATACTTACTTAAAAATATGGTCTCAAAAAAAAAAAATCTAGACTCATGGGCGGCAGAAAGGAGGCAATGACAAGCACTTTCAGTGGGCAGAGAATATGGTTTAGCACAAACCAAGGCTGGCACTTGCTTAAGTGGGAGAGAAGGAATCTCACATGCCAGAATTTCCCTCCCCTGCTGTGTTAGTCAGCTTTTGCTTTGCTGTGACCAAAATTACCCAACACGAACAACAGAGGAGGGGAAGTTTATTTTGGTTCGTGGTTCCAGAGGTTCAGTGCATGGTGGAGCTGAATCCACGGTTCTGGGCCCAAGGTAAAGCTGATATAATGGCAGAAGAGCGTGGCAGAGGAGTGCTGCTCAGTTCAAGGCAGCCAGGAAGCAAAGAGGGAAGGGGGAAGGGGATGCAGGAAAGAGGAAACCTTCTAGGGCCTAGCCCTAGTGACCCTCCTCCTCCAGCCATGCCCTACCTGCCTACAGTTACAACCCAGTCCATTCAAACAGACTGATTAGGTTCAGCCCTCCCAATCAAAATATTTCACCTCTGAACATTCCTTCCTGCATTAACACAGGAGTTTTTGGCAGACATCTCATATCCAAGCCATACTGCAATGTAAGTTTCCTTTTACAGTCACTCTCCACATCTTATCAGCCCTTGGCTTGCCTTGAGCCTTACTTATGTCCTTCTCAAAATGCTAACAAATATCCACCAGGGGTCATTCAGGTACCATAGAGACAGCAGAGGTCAGTGGTAAAAAGCAAGGACTCTAGAATCCCCCTACTAGGTCTAAATTTCAATTCTGCCAATTATTAGCTGTGCACCACCAAGCAAATTATTGAACCTCTCTGCCAAATGGAAATAACAATACCTCATGGCAATCATTGGGAAGATTAAAGGAATTTTAAAAATGAGTTAATATAATAGGAAATCACTAAGAATAGTGCCTGGTACCTGGTCAGTGATGTGTAAATACTGGTCAAATAAAACAAATTCTGAAGGACATGACATCTGTCCCCCTCTCTGAGCCTAAGGAGAGCCCCACGATGACATACACTGCAGCACCACGTAAGCCAGAGAATGGAGTTGTTGGCAGTGAAATTTACTGTCAGGATATTTCAGATTTATTACAGAATATTAAGGAGATTGGATTATGCCAAGAAGACACATTGGTATCTAGAAGGCACCAATGGAATTTTCCTCTAGAATGCACAGGCTTTGTGCAGCTTCTATGCAGGGAACACTGGGAAGTCAAAGCAAAGTGCTTTTGCCAGGAGATAAAGGGATCCATCTTTTCTGCCTATTAGAGGGAGTACTTGTAACAGCCTCTTTCTGAGGCCCAGGACAACAGAACATCCCAGGCAAGTGTGTAGAAGAGATAGTGTGTGGGAAATGACCCACGATGGGTGGAACAAGGGCTCTGTCTCTGATTGGTGAGTTAGACACAGACCTGGGCAGGAGGCCAAATAAGACTTAGGTTGGCATCAGTCCCACTCTTCAGGCCCATCTCTCTTTGGTCTCTCAAGTTAAATCCAAAGCTGCACCCATCATCTGCACTTTCTCCATATTTGTCTCCCACTCCTTCCAGGAAGCCTCTCCTTTTCCTCCCAGAACTGCTCTTCTAGTGGAGCCGAAAAGTCCAGTGCCTTGAGACCAGGTAAATATTTTATCTTGCCTTTTTTTTTTTTTTTGAACCAGGGATTGAACCCAGGGCACTTAACCACTGAGCCACAACCCTGGCCTTATTTGGTGTTTTATTAGAGACAGGGTCTCACTGAGTTGCTTAGAGCCTCGCCATTGCTGAGGCTGGCTTTGAACTTGCGGTCCTCCTGTATCAGCCTCCCAAGATGCTGGGATAACAAGTGTGTACCACTATGCCCGGTTTATCTTGCCTTTTAATGTGCTTATTCTTGGTTCACTGTTCAAACAGCCATATCCTCTGCATTGTCCTAAAGGGTTCTGGGCTCTGATTTCATCAGTCCACAAAGGAGCTTCAGAGCCAATCCTGGTGAAGGCCATGTGCATGCAGGGACTTTCGCCTCAGAAGTTGTCTTTCTCCTTTGCCTATGCTGTCCACTGCGTGTGCACACTGGACTTGGGTCAGACCGATAGCTTAATATTTGAAATCTGGTTTTTGATATCCCTGTGAAATGACTGGACCCTGAGTCTATAAGATACACATTTCCAGCATTGCTACCTCTAGAGAGAGGGTATAGATTCTGTTAGCTTGATTTGGCTTGAGGGTATATCACTCAGCACAATTTACTTATTTTTTTTAAATCTTTATTTATTTTAGTTGTTAATGGACCTTTATGTTTTATTTATAGGTGGTGCTGAGAATCAAACCCAGTGCCTCACACATTCTAGGCAAGTGCTCCATCACTGAGCCACAACCCCAGTCCCCACAATTTACTTATTAAAAGGCATTTGTTTATCACTGCGTTGAAAGAAAATTTCCAGACAAGAGTCTCGTCTGTTGATGAGTTTGCATTCAGTTTTCTTTTTAATTTCTCAAACTTCCTTCAGATACACTGGAAAACAAATGCCTCAATTAAAAGATAATTGATATTGAGAGCCCTTTCTGATCATCCTCCCCACAAATAGACTGAATTCCCTTATGGATAGACTCTGAAGTCTCTGCATGTCTTCACTGCTTTGCTAGTCATGCAATGTGGGGCAAGTGACATAATGTCTCTGAAAAAATAAGACTTTACCGGGTGCAGAGGCACACGCCTGTAATCCCAGCAGCTTGGGAGGCTAAGGAAGGAGGATGAGTTCCAAGCCAGCCTCAGCAACTTGGTAAGACCCTATCTCTAAATAAAATACAAAATAGGGGTAGGAATGTTGCTCAGTGATCAAGTGCCCCTGGATTCAATCCCCGGTACTCTATAAAAATAAGAATAAAATAAACTTCATCTGTGAAATGGAACTATCCCTTAAGACTCTATTGAGAATGAAATAAAGTAATGCTGGTAAAGTGTTCATCACATTGCTTAAAAGGTAGTGTGAGCTCACGTGTCACCCCTAACAGCTGCATTTTAAATTTGGAATGCATTTGTTGACTTGCATTATCTTCTTTTTTTTTTTAAGTGTTCTTTTTTTTTTAAGAGAGAGAGAATTTTTAATATTTTATTTTTTAGTTATTGGAGGACACAACATCTTTGTTTGTATGTGGTGCTGAGGGTCGAACCCGGGCCGCACGCATGCCAGGCGAGCGCGCTACCGCTTGAGCCACATCCCCAGCCCGCATTATCTTCTTAAGGGCAAATTGATTAGCCTGCTCACCAAACTGAAAACTCTGAAAGACAAAATGCATTTAATGAAAATTTTAATTACCCTACATATATTAGAACAAATTTTGCTGACTTATACATACCAGAGTGATTGTCAAATTGTTTTTGGGCCCCAAGCCATTTCTATAAGACCAAAAATTCCATAGAATAATAAATTTTTCATTTCTGTTTATCTCTGCAAAGAAATCACCAGAATTAAATATATTCATAGACAATATTTCAAAAGAAGAAATACGTATAAACACACTAAGCATATATGTGTGTATATATAAACACACACACACACACACACACACACAGTTGTCCCTTAGTATAGGTGGGGAATTGATTCTAGGAAGACCCCCATATCAAAATCTGAGGATACTCAATTTCCTTATATAAAAATGGCATAGTATTTGCTTATAACCTTTGCAGAGCCTCCTGTATTTTTAAATGGAGATGACTTATAATACCTAATACAATTTAACCACTATGTAGATAGTTTTTATACTGTATTGTTTAGGGAATAAAGAGAATAAAAAAGTCCATACATGTTCAATACTATATATATATATATATGTGTGTGTGTGTGTGTGTATGTATGTATGTGTATATATATATATATATATATATATATATATATATATATATATATATATATTTGGTACCAGGGATTAAACTCAAGGGCACTTAACCACTGAGTCACATGCCCAGCCCATTTTTGTATTTTATTTAGAGACAGGGTCTCAATGAGTTGCTTAGGGCCTCACTTTGAACTTGAGATCTTCTTGCATCAGTACACCCCACCACCCTCATCCCCAGACACTTGGGATTACAGGCATGCACCACCACACCCAGCTAAATTATTTTATTACAATCTTCATTATTAATATCTATAACACTCAAGTGACACATCACACTTTACACAAGGAAACATATAGGTTAGGCAGGGGTTCCAGAGGCTGAACTGTGAACAAAGGCAGAGAGCAGATAGGAATGCTATAGAGTCACTGTAGGTGTACAGATAAGATTATGAACCAGCCAGAACTTGTTCAAGACACAGAATTGTCAAAGTGCAGGAACTTATTGGAGGCCAAAGGGGACAGATAGCAGTTTCCAAGTGTCAGTTTGGACTGGGCTAAGTATGGTTGTCACCGCCAGGGGAAATCACGCTCTGCAACAGAGATTCAGAAATTCATCACCATGGTAATTATCCTGGGCAAAGCTCATGAAGAGTGACCAGATGACAGAGTCATTGTGCTGCCATTTCCAGTCTCGGGGATGCTCCTCCTTTAATGGGCCTCAGATGAAGGGGTTACTTCATTTGTTGGTCTGGTGTGTTCAAGAAGATCATGGGGGGGCTGGGGTTGTGGCTCAGTGAAGAGCGCTCAGCTAGCTCATGCAAGGCTCTGGGTTCGATCCTCAGCACCACAAAAAAATAAATAAATAAAATAAAGGTATTGTGTCCAACTACAACTAAATAATAAATATTTTTTAAAAAAGAGAAACTCATAGGCCTGGGTTTTCTAATATGAGTTTGATATACCCATGCATCCATGTGCTTCTGATAAATTGGATAAGTTCACAGGTGATTATTTTTATTAGCATGACGAATTTATTTTTTATTTTGTGCCTTCGTTGTGCTAGGCGGTGGTTGTTTACTTTCATAGAGAAGGAGTATAGACATTCTATCTCAGTACTGAAGTTATTTCATAATGGAGTAACTCATGGCAAACTTCTGCTTTATAAAATGAAATAACTCAGGATTAGGCTCCGTCGGAGAACTACTGTTCTACATATCACGGAGAAACTCAGAGCAGGGCGCAGTCTGCTCTCTAAAGTCAGCATGGATTACACCCTGGGGCCTGCACCTGGCATCTATTGTGGGGCACCCTTATGGCACTGAACCCTCAACCTGTGGGATCTGACTCTATCTCCAGGTAGACAGCATCAAATCTGAGATAAATTATAAAATACCCCAGCTGGAATCCACAGAGAACTGTTGGCTTGGTGTGAGGGGACACAACCCCACATACCTACGGTCACAGAAGTATTCTGTGATGAAAGTAGAAAATAGGACAGAGAGCACTTTGGGACTTTTTTCTCCTCCTCCTCAGAATAATCTAAGAGAGAAATGATAAGAGTCTGAACCTGGTGTGTGGATAGAAGGAAGAGGAAAGGCAGGATGAGGAGGTAGAATCAAGCGTCAGAACTTGGTACCTACCTTATATGGAAGATGGCAAGATAAAAGAAGCTGTGGGACAAAATTATAATTATCTTATATTAGACAAAGGCGCCAAAAACATACACTGGAGAAAAGAGCCTCTTCAATAAATGGTGCTAGGAAAACTGGAAATCCATATGCAACAAAATGAAATTAAACCCCTCTCTCTCACCATGCACAAAACTCAACTCAAAGTGGATCAAGGACCTAGGAATTAAACCAGAGACTCTGCGTATATTAGAAGAAAAAGTAGGCCCTAATCTCCATCATGTGGGATTAGGCCCCAACTTCCTTAATAAGACTCCTATAGCTCAAGAATTAAAACCAAGAATCATTAATAAATGGGATGAACTCAAATTGAAAATTTCCTTCTCAGCAAAAGAAACAATCTGTGAGGTGAACAGAGAGCCTACATCTTGGGAGCAAATTTTTAGCCCTCACATATCAGATACAGCACTAAACTCTAGGATATGTAAAGAACTCAAAAAGCTAAGCACCAAAAAAATAAATAAATAAATAAATAACCCAATCAATAAATGGGCCAAAGAACTGAACAGACATCTTCTCAGATGTCTGCACCAACCAACAAATATATGAAAAAATGTTCATCATCTCTAGCAATCAGAGAAATGTAAATCAAAACTACTCTAAGATTTAATCTCACTCCAGTCAGAATGGCAGCTATTATGAAGACAAACAACAATAAGTGTTGGCGAGGATGTGGGGAAAAAGGTACACTCATACATCGCTGGTGGGACTGCAAATTGGTGCAGCCAATATGGAAAGCAGTATGGAGATTCCTTGGAAAACTGGGAATGGAACCACCATTTGACCCAGCTATTCCTCTTCTCAGTCTATACCCAAAGAACTTAAAAACAGCATACTATAGGGACACAGCCACATCAATGTTTATTGCAGCACAATTCACAGTAACTGAACTGAGGAAACAACCTAGATGCCCTTCAGTAGACGAATGGATTTTAAAAATGTGGAATATATACACACTGGAATGAATATTACTCAGCAATAAAAGAGAATAAAATCATGGCATTTGCAGGTAAATAGGTGGAGTTGGAGAAGATAATGATAAGTGAAGTTAGCCAATCCCAAAAAAACAAATGCCGAATGTTTTCTCTGATATAAGGAGTCTGACGTATAGTGGGGTAGGGAGGGGGAGCATGCAAGGAATAGATGAATAGAGGAACTCTAGATAGGGCAGAGGGGTGGGAGGGGGAAGAGAGGGGGCATGGGGTTAGCAAGGATGGTGGAATGTGATGGACATCATTATTCAAAGTACATGTATGAAGACACGAATTGGTGTGAACATACTTTATATACAGCGATATGAAACATTGTGCTGTATATGTGTAATAAGAATTGTGATGTGTTCTGCTGTCATGTAGTTAAAAAATAAAATCAATTAAAAAAAAAAAAAGAAGAAGAAGAAGAACTGAAGCTGTGGGAATCCCAAGCATTCTGTCCTGGAGGTTGTCACTGCCCAAAGCCATGAAGCTCTCTCCCCCAGGGCAAATTTATTCTGAAAGGGGCTGGGGATGTGGCTCAAGCGGTAGTGTGCTTGCCTGGCATGCGTGCGGCCTGGGTTCGATCCTCAACACCACATACAAAGAAAGATGTTGTGTCCACCGAAAACTAAAATAAATAAATAAATATTTAAGAAAAAATTTATTCTGAAAAATAGAGATAAAACCACTTCACTGAGCAGGGAAGGAAGATACAGCCCCTCAGTGAGTCAAGCATCTCTGGAGAGAAGAGGACAGAGGAATCTTATTGCACCAGACATCTTTTACATTCAAATTTCCCAAAGGAGCTGAACAAGAGATAATGGAGATGGTTCAAGGACATTGAAAACAGTATCTCATAGCCAGAAAATTTTCTATTTATCTTTCAATCCTGATTAAGACAAGGTGAAAGCCTATAAATTTTGAACATCTGATAATCTCCTTTGGGAGCGGGGAAGGTCCCTAGCAAGCCTCAGTTTCAGAGTCTGAGAGGACAATAACAAGGTGGTTGCATTGCTTCGTTTTGCTTGAAACATGTCTAGGGTTACCTTTCTATCTAAAAACATGCTTCTGTTTTCCATCTACATAATTCAAAGAGTCTCCTTTTGGCAGGCGGTGGTGCATGCCTGTAATTCCAGTGGCCCAGGAGGCTTAGGCAGGAGGATGCAAGTTCAAATCCAGCCTCAGCAACTTAGCAAGGCCCTAGGCAACTGAGACCCTGTCTCATAATTTAAAAAATAACAATAAAAGGGCTGGGATGTGGCTCAGTGGTTAAGCACCCATAGGTTCAATCCCAGCACACACCACACACACACACACACACACACACACACACACAAAGGCTTTTGAAATAAATGTACTTGAGAGAGGGGAAAGTGAGTTGATTTAGGAAAAAATGATAAGTAAAATATAGCATAGGAGATATGCAGATGTGACAAGAATCCTGCAGGTTGTTCATGCTTCTTGGAACCCCGTGGCTGATTTGGAAGTCAAATCCCAAATCAAAACAATCTTCAGCACTACATAAATAGAATTGCAGAGAAAGTCAGGGTCTTTGGAAGGACAATTCATGCAGCGATTAGGATTTTGAGAAATTATGCATGAGGATGAATTTAGAGTTTGGGGATAAAGGCTCAGGCAGGAGTGAGGGATGATGGAGCTGGGGATATGCCAAAAAAAGGGGGGGGTCTCCTAAAGTCCCAAATCCCCCTGGAAAAGGGAGTTTTCCCTTGACCAGAGCAAGAGACTTCAGAAATTTACCCAGAAAAACAACACTGTTTGATTCAGAGGTATGTTTCTGAAGTCACCTATAAAATAAAGTCCTCAATTTTAGCTTTTCCAAAAACAAACAAACAAACAAACAAAAACAAACAAACAAACAAACAAAAATCCTGCAAGAGAAGAGAAGCAAGGAATAGATAGATATAACTGTATTCCAGGTTGCCTCAATACTAACAAGATGGTGGCTTCCTACTTAGCAGAAGCAAAGCTCTAGACCTCAATAAGGAGAACAATAATGGACTGGGGATGTGGCTCAGTTCCATGCATCAATGAGGCTCTGGGTTCAATCCCCAGCACTGCAAAAGAAAAAAGAAAAAGAGTATAACAGTGCTGTTCAATAGCTGCCTCACCAGGGGCTAAGTGCATACCTGAGATGCAGGAAAAATGAAGTGGAGACTGATATAGGCAGGCCCCATCACTGACCAGGATATTCCATTATCCCTAGCCCCATAGGAAGAAAACAATTAAGAGAGACAAGACTTGACAGAAAAAAAAAATGATGTTTTTGAGAGAAACATCCCAGGAGTCCCTGATGCTCTTTCCGTGAGCATTTATGTCCCTGCTCAAGTTAAATATTTGTTTCCCTTAAAATTTACATACTGGTTTTCTAACCCAGGATGTGGTGATGGGATTAGAGGTGGGACTTTTTAGGAAGAGATTAGGTCATGAGGATAGTGCCCTCATAATGGGGACAGAATCCTTATAAAAATGAAATCCCAGAGAGCTCCCTTAAATCTTGACCTTGAACTTCCCAGCCTCCAGACTGTGAGAAATAAATCCCTGTTGTGTAAGCCACCCAGTCTATGGTATTATGACACAGTTGCCCCCATAGATTAGGAAAGTCCTGGCTGTAAATTTTCCAGCTTGGGCTTTGGGCGGATAATTTCCTGATTCACACAAAACCAGACTCAAGTGCAAAGTCTTTTATCCATTGGCATTTTGGCTTCAGTTTTTGTTTTGTTTTGTTTTGTTTTTCTTTTGGAAGATTTTATGTTTTGATTGAGGGAAGGATGTCATTTCCCACTGTGTACCAGAAGGGATGTGCAGGCAGTAAAAGTGAGACAAAAGCAAGGCAACCAAAAGCGACGGTCTCCACTCCGCCCCCCCCCCCCTTGTGATTCTTACACTTTGGCTCCAGTTTGAGGAAATCATAGGACCAACAGATAAACCCCACCCTCACAAAGATCTTGTTATCCAAACATTGATTAAAAGCATGCTATTCAACAAAAGGCATCACAGCAAGAGATTAGAACCCTGGCTTCTAAATGCTAAATTTTGACCCAAAAGGTAAACATCAAGATGACTGTGAGTAAAACAATAAAAGCTCCATAATGCAAAAAGGGAGGACAGAGAAGCCAGATGGACTGGTGTACACCTGTGATCCCAGCAACTTAGGAGGTTGAGACTAGAGGACTGCAAGTTTAAGACCAGCCTCAGCAACTTAGCAAGGCCCTAAGTAATTTAGTGAAACTCTCTGTCTCAAAATAAAAAATAAAAAGGGGGGCTGGGGATGTGGCTCAAGCGGTGACGTGCTCGCCTGGCATGCGCAGGGCGCTGGGTTCGATCCTCAGCACCACATAAAAATAAAATAAAGATGTTGTGTCCACCGAAAAATTGAAAAATAAATATTAAAAAATTCTCTCTCTTTTTTCTCTCTCTCTGTTAAAAATAAATAAATAAATAAATAGGGCTGGGGAGGTGGCTCCATGGTAGAGTACCCCTGGGTTCAATCTCTAGTACAATAAATAAAGAGATAACAAAATAGTCAACGAGTAGATTGATAATTAACTGGGAAAAAAAAGAGTGAGGGCAGAGAGCCTTTTAAAAATCATTTTTAGCTGTAGATGGATACAATACCTTTATTTTATTTCTATTTGGGGCTGAGGATCAAACCCAGTGCCTCCCACATTCTAGGCAAGTGCTGTACCACTGAGCCAGCCCCAGCCCCAGAGAGCCTTTTCATGGTCCTCTAGCACGAAGAAAAGTCTTCTGATCTCCTCATCTATTACTTTATTTAATTTTCTCAGCAGTCCTATGAGGAAGGTAAGGGTAGGTAAGGTAACTGCCTCCATCTTACAGACAAACAGAGGCAAAGAGAGGTTAAGTGTACCACCCCAGGCTTCCTGGCTAGTTGTGTGCCAATGCTTTCTGCCCAATCTGACCCAACAGAGTTGAATTTCCAAATCTTCAAAATAGGTGCAAATCTAGCTGGGGGTCCTTCGGCAGATGAATCGCTAGGAAAAGAAAAGGAGACAGAGATATAGGGGAGATATGTAGAGTAGGAGACTTAGGACCAATCACTTAGTAAAAGGTATAAGAGTTCTTTCTGGGGTGATTAAAATGTTCTAAAATTAGATTATGCTGATGATTTCACAACTCTGTAAATACACTAAAGAGCACTGGTTTATACTGTTTAAATAGGTGAATTTTACAGTATGTAAGTTGGGTCTTGTTTTAAAACAAAGCTGTTTTTAAAAAGCATACCAATTATTTATAATTTTTTTAGTTGTTGATGGACCTTTATTCATTTATTTATAAGCAGTGCTGATTATTAAACCCAGTGCCTCACATGCTAAGCAAGTGCTCTACCACTGAACCACAAGCCCAGCCCAAAAGCATACCAGTTTTTTGAAAATGGGGGCAAGACTAAGTTTTGTGGCTACAGACATATTTGGGTGATAAAACTCTACAGAAAAGTACAGAAATGATTAGTGGGAAAGTCAGGACTGCTCTCAGGTGTTGCGGGGTTGTGATTGAAGTGGGGCACATGACAAAACAGCTTCTTCTCTTTTTTGGGGTGGGGGGTATCAGGGACTGAACCCAGGGGTATTTAACCACTAAGCCACATCACCAGCCCCCCCACTTTTTTTTTAAAGACAGGGTCTTGCCAAGTTGCTTAGGGCCTTGCTAAATTGCTGAGGTTGTCTTTGAACTTGTGATCCTCCTGCCTCAGCCTCCTGAGTTGCTGGGATTACAGGCATGTGCCACCACACCCAGCTACATACAGAGCTTCTGTGGTGGGCAACAGGTTTCATTTCTTGACCTGAATAGTAGTTTCCAGGATGTTTAAGACCCACATGTGTTTTGGGTAGTTTTCTGTATCTGTATTGTTATGTAATAAAATGATTTTTAAAAATAGGGGAATTTTCCAGGTACGGTAGTGTATGTCTATAATCTCAGAGTCTCAGAAGGATGAGGCAGGCAGATCATGTGAGGCCAGCCTGAGCAA
This sequence comes from Marmota monax, assembly GCF_021218885.2. Taxonomy (NCBI): domain Eukaryota; kingdom Metazoa; phylum Chordata; class Mammalia; order Rodentia; family Sciuridae; genus Marmota; species Marmota monax. Next base: position 55,033 of record NW_026694907.1, on the reverse strand, counting down.
TTTAGTGAGGCCCTATCTCAAATTTTTAAAAAATGGCTGGGGGGCTGGGGATGTGGCTCAAGCGGTAGCGCGCTCGACTGGCATACGTGTGGCACTGGGTTCGATCCTTAGCACCACATACAAAAAAAGATGTTGTGTCTGCCGAAAACTAAAAATAAATAAGTAAGTAAGTAAATAAATAAATATTAAAATTTAAAAAAAAATGGCTGGGAATGTAGCTCAGCAATAGAGTATCCCTGGGTTCAGTCTCTAGCACTGCAAAATATAAATAAATACATACATAAATACACAAATAAATAAAGTAGGAAAAATCAAGTAAGAAATGACACATATGCCAGACAGACTATAAGGTGCCTCCCATGCACCCCACATTCTGGAGTTCTTACCCTTGTTTCATGCCCTCCCTTTAAGTGTGGGTGTGATCTATGACTTGCTTCTATCCAACAGAATAAGGCAAAGGTAATAGGATATGTGCCATTATATGTTTATGTAATTATTGTGTAAGATTTCACATCCATCTTTTTTATATATATAAATTAATACTGTGCATAGGAAGCCTTATTTTTTAAAAAATATAATTTTATTTATTTATTTATTTATTTATTTATTTATATGTGGTCCTGAGGATCAAACCCAGTGTGTCACACGCACTAGGCAGTGCTCTACCACTGAGCCACAACCCCAGCCCTTCATGTCCATCTTGCCAAGAGACTTTCTCTTCTTTATTGACTGGGAGGAGGCAAGCAACTCTGTTGCAAAAACTCAGGGGGTAAGGAACTGAGGGTGGTCTCCAGTCAACGGTCACCAAGAAATAGCAGCTGTCAATTCAACAACAAGAAACTGAATGCTGCCCACCACATGAGTTCCAGAGCAGATCCTTTCCTGGTTGAGCCTCCTGTGACACTGTGGCCCCAGCTGACATGTCAACTTCAACTTGAGAGACTCAGAAGCAGAAGCCTCAGCTAAGCTGGACGCTGACTCCTGACCCACAGAAACAGTGAGATAATAAATGTAAATTGTTTTAAACCACTAAATCCATAGTAATATCATTACACAGCGACTGATAAGTAATGTATGTCCCTTATGTTCTGGGGTCCCTGTGGCCACCCTTGCATTCAGTGAATCATTACCAGTTACAATTTACTGTAGTGAAAGGCCACAGAATAAAATCAGCAATAGAAAAAGGCACACAGAGCAAGAGAATTCCCAATCATCCATCCCCTCCCAGTGGGGTCCTGAGGACATTGCTTAATTTTCCCAGCAATGATGTGTGGCAATGTGGTTGGAGTACTGCCAATCAGGGAAGGTTCCCCAAGCCGCAGTATTCAATGCTTTTATTGGGGATCTGTCACATAGGCATGCCTCACTGCCCACATGGCTGACTTAATCTCTAGCCCGTGCAGAGGTCAAGGTGATACTGCATGGCCCAAAGCCCCCACTTAAACCAAGCCACTCATGCCAGGCAAGATATTTGAAGGGCTTATAGGTCCCCTCTCTTGAGTCTGTCAGAGGCCAGTCCTTTCTTTGAAATGTGCAGGGTTCAAGAACTTCAAGCCTGCTTTGTTAATCCTGTACCACACAAAAGGATGAACTTCAAAAGTGGGATTCTTAAGTTGAGTTGCCACCTGCTTGAAGGCAGAGAGAGAAGCCAGGAGACCACTGTGTTTTAACCCCTGAGGAAGCTTTATACTCGTACTTGATTTATGATCAGGGAGTTTCCAGGAGTTAGGCCATAGAGCCAGAAGGCAGGGTGCAGAGGAGAGGAGGCCGCCATCTCACACTCATACAGAAGCTTCTCCTGACTGGCCACTGAATAGAAGGCAAGCTTCCTCTCCTCCAGGTCCAGCCAGATGCCCACCACCCCAGGTCTGTCTGAGCCAAGGACAGTTTCTTTGACCATGGTCCATGCAGACAGCTGGCCAGTTCCCTTCCACTCTATGCACCAAGAGTCTGCAGTCCTTCCCAGCATCCGGTCTCGGCTCATGCCCCAAGAGGCCACTCCAACTGCCCAGTTATTGCAGCACTTCGTGTCCACTTCCCAGTAATGCCGCCCAGAAGACAGGGCCTGGGAACATAAGACCTGGCTGGTTGAAAACCTCTCTTGACTCCAAGGATAGGGCTGCCGGAATTGAGACACAGTCACTGTCCGGCAATCCTCTGATACCTTCAGGATACAGGAAAGGCTTCCCAAGTCAAAGGTTGGATTGATGATCCCTGAGGAGAAAAGTATACCACCACAAGATCAGCTGGCTTTGGATCATCCAGGCTAACATGTCATCTAATAGAAAAAGCAGCATTGTATTTTTTTTTTTTTGTGTGTGTGTGTGTGGTGCTGAGAATTGAACCCAGGGCCTTGTGCATGCATGTAAGGCAAGCACTCTACCAACTGAGCTTCATCCCCAGCTCAGTGTTGTGTTCTGAGGGGTGAAAATATTTTACTCATACATGCATTAAAATTGGTACACCAAGGGGATGCGGTTATAGCTCAATGGCAGAGCACTTGCCTAACATGTGTAAGGCACTGGGTTCGATCCTCAGCACCACATAAAAATAAATAAAATAAAATTAAGTCCATATACAACTAAAAATATATTTTTTAATTTATTTATTTAGATAGATAGATATATTCTAGATGTTGTTATATGAACAATACCCCATTCCTGCCTTACTTTTCTTTTTTTTGTACCAGGGATTAAACTCAGGGGCACTCGACCACTGAACCACATCCCCAGTCCTATTTTGTATTTTATTTAGAGACAGGGTCTTATTGAGTTGCTTAGGGCCTCGCCATTGCTGAGGCTGGCTTTAAACTCATGATCCCCCTGCCTCAGCCTTCCGAACCACTGGGATTACAGGTGTGTCCATATCCAGGTGCCTTACTTTTCACCTACCCATTAGTTATCTTTCAGGAAGCCCTCTCTTCCCGCTGGCTGAATTCCATGCAGCACAAAATCATCTCTTATTTTTCTCAATATTCCTATGCTTTACAAGTATGACTATTGCTATTGGATCTCTCTAGTTAAACTTTGGTTTTCTAATTAAGGTATGTATCTTATTCATCTTGTGTGTGTGTGTGTGTGTGTGTGTGTGTGTATATATATATATATATATATATATATATATATATATTTAGCTGTAGATGGACACAATACTTTATTTTATTTATTTATTTATTTATTTTTATGTGGTGCCAGGGATCGAAGCCAATGCCTCACGCATGCTAGACAAGCACTCTACCAGTGAGCCACAACCCTGGCCCTCATCTTGTATATTTCATATTATTTCCCCCCCCCCTTTTTTTTCAGTGTTAGTGATCAAATCCAGGGCCTCAGACATGCTAGACAAGTGCTCTACCACTGAGCAATACCCCAACCCTTGTTGTTTCCTACTGAGTGAACAACTGCTAACTCTTGTGTGCCATGACCACTCAATGCATTATTTCACATACATGCACTTGTGCATCCTCATAGAAAGCCCACAAGAGAAATGCTATTGTTGTCACCATTTTACAAATGAGGAAACTGAGTCTCTAAGGGACGAAGTGATTCATCCAAGCTCACACAGCTAGTGATGCTGGGAGTCACACCCCCAGCTCCATGATCCATGCTCTTAAGGACTCCCCAGACTCGGACAGCAGTAGCACCTATGCAGGTGGGGGAACAGGCAGTTGGCTGTAATTGGTGACCCCTGCCTGGATATTCAAAGGTTGCCTGGGCTCTAAGTGCTCATGGGTCTAGCTGAGTCTGAAATTTGGGAGTCTCAACGCCTCTTTGCCTTTGTACTCAACTCCCCGTGTGGAGGGACCTATTCTGGACAACAAACACAACTACAGTCAGCCAGGGAGTGGGCCTTGCAGCGGGAAGACAGACAGCATGTTCTTCCTTTTCTCTCTACCTTTTTCTTCTTTTAAATATTTATTTTTTTTAGTTGTAGCTGGACACAATACCTTTATCTCACTTATTTATTTTTATGTGGTGCTGAGGATCGAACCCAGGGTCTCGTACATGTGAGGATAGCACTCTACTGCTGAGCCACAACCCCAGCACCCCCCAGTTGTTTTTCTTCAATATTTTTTTTTAGTTGTTATGGACCTTTATTTTACTTATTTATTTATATGCGGTGCTGCTGAAAATTGAATCCAGTGTCTCACACATGCAAAGCTAGTGCTCTACCACTGAGCCACAGCCCCAGCCCCCAAACCTGCGGGGCAAAACGAGCAAAACGAGAGGTCCTCCTAGGTTGAGGGCAGCTCTGGTCAGGCAATGAGGAGGAAGACAGAGCTTTCGGGAATTCCACTAAGGAATCAAAAAAAAAAAAGGAAAGAGAAAGGCCCATCAGTAAAGGCATACTGAAGGTATTCAAGTATCACATCCAGGCACGTGGCTTACTTTATACTGTGGCACACTTCTGATCAGGCAATATATTCAGCCCAGGTACAGCTAGCTCCTGAGGACACTGTGGAATTTTTTTTTTAAATAGTTGGGCACAATACCTTTATTTTGTTTATTTGGTTTTTTATGTGATGCTGAGGATGGAACCCAGGGTCTCACATGTACTAGGCTAGTGCTCTACCACTGAGCCACAACCTCAGCTCTGGAATATTTTTTAATACATATATATTTTTTAGTTGTTGATGGACCTTTACTTTATTCATTTATATACGTGGTGCTGAGAATCTAACTCAGGGCCTCACACATGCGAGGCAAGCGCTTTACCACTGAGCCACACCCCCAGCCCCTCACCGTGAACTCTTACTGTTTGTTTCCCCAGTAAGCCCTAAGGTCCCGGCTTCTTGTTCATCTGTGTATTCTAAGCATGAAGCCCCATATGAGCCCTACATATAGAAAGTATCTGTTGCATTTTTAAAAAATATTTTTTAGTTTTCAGTGAACCTTTATTCTATTTATTTATATGCAGTGCTGAGACTCGAACCCAGTGCCTCACACATGCTAGGCAAGTGCTCTACCACTGAGCCATAACCCCAGCCCCTTGATGCATGTTTATCAAAGAAATTAACTAATACAGTTCCAGGGGTGTGCATCCTCCTGATACCCACCATACTCATGATCCCTGTGTCAATGCCTTAAACTACTGCTATATAAACTGGTAAGATTTGTCTAAACTGCTGCTACCTCCTAACTTGTCTCAAAGTACAAAAGTTGAATTGTTAACTCAAAGCAACTATATGTGCTAGACTGCAATGACCATAACAGAGTAAGAGAAAGTAAAGAAAGCTGGGTGACACATGCCTATAATCCCATGGACTCAGGAGGCCGAGGCAGGAGGATGGCAAATTGAAAACCAGCCTCAAAAATATAGTGAGGCCCTAAGCAACTTAGTGAGATATGGTCTCAAAATTTAAAAATTAAATACAATCAATCAACAAGTACATTAAAAAATGCTCACCATCTCTAGCAGTCAGAGAAATGCAAATCAAAACCACCCTAAGATACCATCTCACTCCAGTAAGATTAGCAGCCATTATGAAGTCAAACAACAAGTGCTGGCGAGGATGTGGGGAAAAGGGTACACTTGTACATTGCTGGTGGGACTGCAAATTGGTGCGGCCAATTTGGAAAGCAGTATGGAGATTCCTTGGAAAGCTGGGAATGGAACCACCATTTGACCCAGCTATTCCCCTTCTTGGACTATTCCCTAAAGACCTTAAAAGAGCGTACTATAGGGATACTGCTACAACGATGTTCATAGCAGCACAATTCACAATAGCAAGACTGTGGAACCAACCTAGATGCCCTTCAATAGATGAATGGATAAAAAAAATGTGGCATTTATACACAATGGAGTACTACTCAGCACTAAAAAAAATGACAAAATCATGGCATTTGCAGAGAAATGGATGGCACTAGAGCAGATTATGCTAAGTGAAGCTAGTCAATCCCTAAAAAATAAATGCCAAATGTCATCTTTGATACAAGGAGAGCAACTAAGAACAGAGCAGGAAGGAACAGCATGAGAAGAAGATTACCATTAAACAGGGACGAGAGGGGGGAGGGAAAGGGAGAGAGAAGGGAAATTGCATGGTAAAGGAAGGAGACCCTCATTGTTATACAAAATTACATATAAGAGGAAGTGAGGGGAAAAGAAAAAAAAACAAGGGAGAGAAATGAATTACAGTAGATGGGGTAGAGAGAGAAGATGGGAGGGGAAGGGAGGGGAGGGGGGATAGTAGAGGATAGGAAAGGCAGCAGAATACAACATACACTAGTATGGCAGTATGTAAAAAAGTGGATGTGTAACCGATGTGAATCTGCAATATGTATACTGGGTAAAAATGGGAGTTCATAATCTGCGTGAGTCAAATGTATGAAATATGATATGTCAAGAGCTTTGTAATGTTTTGAACAACTAATAATTTAAAAAAAATTTTAAATTAAAAAATTTTTAAAAATAATAAAAATAAAAAAGGCTGGGGATGCAGCTCAATGGTAAAGTGCCTCTGGGTTTAATCCCCAGTACCAAAAAAAAAAAAAAGAAAAGAAAAGAAAAGAAAAAGAAAAAAGAAAGAAAGAAAAGGAAGGACAACTTAAAATGTGGACGCTGAAGATGAGCTCTTCCCCTGTGTACCTTGAAGTGACAGGGGCATATAATCTAAGACTCATTTTATGAGATGAAAGACCTTGTCTAGGGGTGTGGGCTGTGGCAATTTAGGGCATGAGAACAGGAGAGTTGTTCATGAGAAGCCATTCTCAAAATTCCAGTGGGCCCTGAAGCAACCCAAGTGATAACACACTTGTGTATCCACTGATAAATGGATACACAAAGTGTGGTTGATAATGGAGTTATCAGTGGAATACTATTCAGCCTTTATTAGAAGGAATTCTGACATACCACAACATGGATAAACCTGAAGGATATTATTCTAAGTGAAATAAGCCAGTCACAAAACAGACACATACTGCAGGCTGGGGGTGTAACTCCATGATAGAGCATGTGGTCAGTATGCATGAGGCTCTGGGTTTGGTCCCCAGAACTGACAAAATAATTTTTTTTTAAATTCATATAGGCAACACTATTCTCCTATTTAGCTGATAAGATTGTTGCTTATTATTAGTTTTTTAAAATAGGTTGTATGACCTGCTAAAATAAATTACTTTTTTTTTTTTGCACAGCTAAGGATTGAATACAGGGTCTCAAACATGCTAGGTAAGCACTCTACCACTGAGCAACATCTCCAGCCCCTTTATTTTATTTTATTTCTTTTATTAAATCTAACATTTCTCATCCCTATTGAGGTGGGAAATAATCTACACTTGAGTGTTTCCAACTTTAAAGATACTCAGAAAAAATTTACACACAATGTACATTCAAAATATACTATTAAAGTAGTATTGAATATGGGGCTGGAGTTGTGGCTCAGTGGTAGAGCGCTTGCCTGGCATGTGTGAGACCCTGGGTTCAATCCTCAGCACCTCATATGAATAAATAAATAAATAAATAGATAAATAAATAAGTTAAAGGATCTATTGAGAACTAAAAACTATTTTTAAAAAAATACTATTGAATAGCTATTAAAACACTGGAAATTATTATGAAATAAAGTTTTATGATGAATTAACCCTCTGGGTATAAAGCAGGTTGCCTATTCACTGGTTACAAAATGAATGTTAGGTTTTGTAAGAGGGAAAATAAGATGTTTACATTAAGCACGTGACTGTACAGAAATATTTGTTATGTAAAACTTAATTATTGAGAAGTTTCTTTTTTTCTTTTTGTTTTTTGGTATCAGGGATTGAACCCAGGGGTGCTTAACCACCAAGCCACATCCGCAGCCCCTTTTTATATTTTACTAACGTCAGAGTCTCACGGAGTTGGTTAGGGCTTCTCTAAGTTGCTGAGGCTGGATTTGAATTCATGATCCTCCTGCCTTAGCCTCCTGAGTCACTGGGATTACAGGCATGCACCACCATGCCTGGCTTCGAGAAGTTTCTTTATAATAGAGTTAAAACAATCTCATTTCTCTACTACAACAAGGGAATAAGATTTTTCTTTTAAAAAATTAGAAAGAAACCCTTGGGCATTTAAAATAATTTAATAATTTCGGGACCAAATCTCTATACGACTATTCTATTTAAGTGTTGCATAAGATTTACAAAATTTCCTGATGAGTTTGTCAAAAGTGTAGATTCCTGAGACTGACTTCTAGAGATGCTGATTCAGTAGTCTGGAACATGAAGAACAACTAGTCTAAGTCTTAAAAATATTGTATGTGGTCCTGGCAATGTATCAGTATATGGTCCCTAGCACCACCGAAAAAAAACAAAACAAGAAAATATCCAATATATTCTCTTTCAGTGTTTTTTGTTTTGTTTTGTTTTTTAATCTTTTAGATAGGCTTTCACTAAAATTTCCCAGGTTGGCCTCAAATTTGCAATCCTCCTATCAGCCTCCTGAGTCTCTGGGATTACAGGCGTACAACACCACACACAGCTCCCCAACATTAATTTTAAAAGACCACACAAGATACGAATAGACAATTCGTGGAGAAATTAAAATTAAAAGTATGGTACACTGCTAATCACTCTTTTACACAACAAATTGACAAAAAACTAGTTTGACAACACACAGTTGGAAGATTGCACTGATATATACTTCTATAGGAGTGTAAATTGGTATAATCCAACTACAAAGAAATTTGTCAACATATAACAAAATGCCAAATGAATTTACCCTATGACCCAGCAACTTTTACTGGCAAACTTACAATTACATCTGTACCCATGTGAAATGATATATGTACATAGCATTCAGCATTGATTGTAATTATAAACAATTAGAAACAATCATGTATCCATCAGTAAAGAATTGGGTAAATAAAAGTCTGTATGCATAGATTGGAATACTAAGCAGCTATGAAAAACAAAACGCTCTCCTGTGTACACTGATTCATAAAGATACCAAGATGTAGAACAAAAGCAACATACAGAACAATGAATATAAATGTGTTACCTTTTGTGTAAAAAAGTAAAACTGTGGGAAATAAAATGCAAATTTATATTAGCTTATATTTTCATAATCAAATTCTGAAGGCTGAGATTGCGGCTCAGTGGCAGAGTGCTTGCTTAGCATATGCGAGGCACGAGGTTCGATTCTCAGCACCACATACAATAAATAAATAAAATTAAAAATTAAAAAAAAATTCTGAATGGATCTAATAAAAAGTGGTGAACTGAGATACAGGGAAAGGGAGAATTGGGCAGGGTGGGAGAGAAACTTTTGTTGTATGCCTACACATAGTTTTGCTTTTTAAATAAAACATTTTAAACTCAACCTCAAAATTCAAAAATTGATCTGAAATTTGTATTAATAAATAAAATCACTATGTTTAGGATTACATGAGACCAAGACAACATTTATTTCTCAGATAATTTCTGGAACAACTAATAAACTGCCCTCTAATCATTTTCCTTAAGAAACTTTCTCCAAAGAATCATGCTTCTCACTTGAACAAGGAATGACTTTTTAAGCATAGCAAGATTATTTAAATATTAGAAAGCTATGAGAGATAGATCCCTACAGTACAAAAAGTTAGCAGTGGCCAGACCAGGAGGTAGGGTTTTGGAGGACCAGAGCTAATCTCTAATGTCTAACTGGCTGCTATAACTTTTCGCATAACTCTGGGGGAACAGAGAACACACAAAGTCAAGAAGAAAGCCCTTTCTACATTGTTACTGTTTGACATTAACATGTACCCCAGAGATTATATTTGAAAAGAATGCATAAAAAATTATCTATACAGTTGCATGCTTTGTTAATAAAGACATTTACTAGTTAACAAATAAAAAGCAACAAGGCAGTATGGCCATTTTTTTTTAAGAGAGAGAGAGAGAGACAATTTTTTAATATTTATTTTTTAGTTTTTAGTGGACACAACATCTTTACTTTTATTTTTTTATGTGGTGCTGAGGATCGAACCCAGCACCCCGTGCATGCCAGGCGAGCGCGCTACCGCTTGAGCCACATTCCCTGCCCCAGTATGGCCATTTTGACAATATTAATTCTGTCAATCCAGGAGCCTGGAAGGTCTTTCCATCTTCTGTGGTTTTCTTCCTTTCTTTCTTTGGTGTTCTGTAGTTATCACTGTAGAGGTCTTTCACCTCTTTTGTCAGATTGACTCGCAAGTATTTTACTTTTTTTGAAGCTATTGTGAATGGGATAATTTTCCTAATTTCTCTTCCAATAGATTCATCACTGATGTATAGGAATGCGTTTGATTTATGGGTGTTGATTTTATAACCTGCTACATTGCTGAATTCTTTTGTGAGTTTTGGAAGTTTTCTGGTGGAATTTTTTGGCCTCTTCTAAATATGGAATCATGTCATCGGCAAATAGTGATACTACCAAAAGCGTTATACAGATTTAATGCAATTCCGATTAAAATCTCAATGACATCCTTCATAGAACTAGAAAAAGTAATCATGAAATTCATTTGGAAAAATAAAGGATCCAGAATAGCCAAAGCAATCCTTAGCAAGAAGAGTAAAACAGGAGACATCACAATACCAGATCTTAAACAATACTACAGAGCCATATTAACAAAAATGGCATGATATTGAAACCAAAACAGACATGTAGAACAATGGTTCAGAATAGAAGACACAGAGACAAACCCACATAAATATAGTTATCTCATACTAGACAAAGGCACCAAAAACATTCATTGGAGAAAAGATAGCTTGTTCAATAAATGGTGCAACAAAATGAAATTGAACCCCCTCTCACCCTGCATGAAACTCAAGTCAAAGTAGATCAAACACTTAGGCACCCAGCATCTCAGGAAGCTGAGGCAGGAGGATCACGAGTTCAAAGCTAGCCTCAGCAATAGTGAGGTGCTAACTCAGTGAGATCCTGTCTCTAAATAAAATACAAAATAGAGCTGGAGATGTGGCTCCATGGTTGAGTGTCCCTGAGTTCAATCCCAGGTACCAAAAAAAAAAAAAAAAAACAAGACTTAGGCACTAGACCAGAGAGACCCTGTGCCTAATAGAAGAAAAAGTAGGCCCAAATCTTTACCATGTCAACTTAGGATCTGACTTCTTTAACAAGATACCTAAAGCATAAGAAGTAAAATCAAGAATCAATAAATGGGATGGTTTCAAACTCAAAAGCTTCTTCTCAGCAAAGGAAACAATCAATAATGTGAAGAGAGAGCTTATAGAATGGGAGAAAATCTTTACTACATGCACCTCAGATAGAGCACTAAATCTCCAGGATATATAAAGAACTCAGAAACTTTAACACAAACAAACAAACAAATAACCCAATCAATAAATGGGCTAAGGACTGAACAGACACTTCACAGAAAAAATACAATCGATTAATAAATATATGAAAAATGTTCAACCTCTTTAGCAATTAGAGAAATGCAAATCAAAACTACTCTAAGATTTCATCTCACCCAGTCAAAATGGCAATTATCAAGAATAAAAACAACAATAAATGTTGATGAGGATGTGGGGGAAAAGGTACACTCAGACATTGCTGGTGGAAATGCAAATTGGTGCAACTATAATGGAAAGTAGTATGGATATTACTCAGAAAACTTGGAATGGAATCACCATTTGACCCAACTATCCCACTTCTAGGTGCATAAATGTATGCTACTATCATGTATAACTAATTAGAACAAATTAAAAAGCAACCAGGGCTGGTGGTGCACACATGTAGTCCCAACTATTCAGGGGGCTGAGGCAAGGAGGACCCTGTGAGCTCGGGAACTGGAGACCAGCCTGGGCAACATAGCAAGACCCATCTCAAAAACAAACATCAAAAGCAGCCTATTTCCAAACCTCCTTGGGAGGATAACATGACAAGCAGTAAGCTAAAACATCAAAAGCAGCCTATTTCCAAACCTCCTTGGGAGGATAACATGACAAGCAGTAAGCTGGGATCTCCGTTTATGGGCTTTATTTTTTATTTTTTAAAGAGAGAGTGAGAGAGAGAGAATTTTTTAATATTTATTTTTTAGTTTTCGGCAGACACAACATCTTTGTTTGTGGTGCTGAGGATCGAACCCGGGCTGCACGCATGCCAGGCGAGCGCGCTACCGCTTGGGCCACATCCCCAGCCCCATTTATGGATTTTAGAAAACGAGTTTCAGTCTATTCAGGGCCTGAGATACAGCACACCTCCAGTCAGGTCCCCAAACTTACCTAGTCACAAACACGCCTCAGCCGACTCCCACTTGATTTACAACCCCACAGAGAAGAAGCAGCCACACTCTGGGATCCTGTCCCCAAAGAACAAAGCCCCGCAGCACTTGGCCATTTCCACCCAGCTCCTGCGTTTAATCCTCCTCCACAAAATAAAATCACCTCACCCTGGGTCTGCTCTTCGGGAGCCGCTTTCCATGTGACGTTTTCTTGTAAGTTTTTCTGAATTTCTTCTAGATCATGGAGAATCTCTCCCATCCTCCCTTCTGATGTGTTGGAAGTTTCTAGGTTTAAAGAAGTCAAGCCACGGTCCTCCCCGGAAGACAAGGCCTATTCATCATAAAACAGCAAATCAATTGAAAGTGCCCATTGGAACCCATCAAATATGACATCCAATGGCCTCAGCCTCCTGAGTCTCTGGGATTACAGGGGTATACCACCATATGTAGCTTCCCATCATTGATTTTAAAAGACAACACAAGATATGAATAGATAATTCATGCAGAAATTCAAATTAAAAAATACGGTACACTCGAATATGTTTTCATTTACCTCCTAGCAGGTTTTTTTTAAGATAAGGCTTTCAAAATATGTACCTTTAAAATAATATGGAATATTATTAGTATAGCAAAATATTAAAGAGTATTAAAGAGTATTTGTTATTTGTTTATTTTGAGATGAGGTCTCACTATTTTATTCAGGCTGGTCTTTTTTAAGTGTATATATTTTTAGTTGTAGATGGACACAATATTTTGGTTTTTTTTAATGTGGTGCTGGGGATCAAACCCAGTTCCTCACACATGCTAGCAAGTTCTTTACCTCTGAGCCACAATCCCAGCCCTTTAGGCTGGTCTTATACTCCTGAGCTCAAATGATCCTCCGGCCTCATCCTCCCAATTGCTGTAATTACCAACTTGCATCACAATGCCAGGCTCAAAAGTGCTTATTTCTGAGTGATGGTGTTATGGAGGAATTTAATTTGTCTTTTGTTTGTTTGCTTTTTGTGATGTTAGAATTGAACTGAGAGCTTCATGCATACTAAGCATATGCCTTACCACTGAGCACACTTCCAGCTTAATGTGTTTTTTTTAAATGCTACATACTTTCTGACTTTTTTTTCAATAAACAAGACTTTCTTAGGTAATACACAAATTAAAAAGTTTACGCCCATCTTGTGGACCTTACAAAATAAATTATACAACTTCACTGAGATAAACCATAAAGGTCAGATAATCTCCCAACTCTATCAAAAGCCAATGTAAGGGTGCTGGGGTTGTGGCTCAGCGGTATAGCGCTTGCCTAGGATGGGGGAGGCCCTGGGTTCAATCCTCAGCACTACATTAAGATGAAGGTATTGTGTCCAACTACAACTAAAAAAATAATGATTAAAAAAAAAAAAGCCAATGTAAGCATGTGGCCACATCTAGCTCTGCTCTCTGGGACCTGTAACACATGCTTCCTGATTTTTCTTTAACCTCAGGTCCTGCTATTTATTCCCCAAGACAGCCCCTCATCTACTCAGTTTTCTTTGATAACTGAAAAATCTATCCTCCAATCTTTTCACCAATCATAACGTATTATACTTATTGAGTACTTTCCACATGCTAGGTATTGAGACGAGATCTCACTATGTTACTCAGGCTGGCCCAGCCTAAGTATGGAATTTGTATAACAACCTCACAAGGCAGGTTTATTTTCCCGATTTTACAAAAGAAGTTGAAGTTCATGGAGATTAACTAAATTGCCATGGTGAATATCATCCTACATGTTCACATTGTTCAAGCACTTTTTTTCTTTTGTACTAGGAATTGAACCTAGGGGCACTTTACTCCTGAGTTACATCCCCAGTCCTATTTATTTTTTTATTTGAGACAGGGTTTCACTCAGTTGCTGAGGCTGGCCTCAAACTTGCAATCCTCCTGCAACTTGTGATCCTCCTGTAACTTGGGAGACTAAGGAAAGAGGATCACAAGTTCAAGGCCAGCCTTAGCAACTTAGCAAGACCCTTAACAATTTAGTAAGAGTCTATCTCAAAATAAAAAAAATAGGACTGGGGATGTAGCTCAGTGGTAAAACATGTCTGGGCTCAACCCTTAGTACCAAACAAAAAACCATGGGTGTTGGGGGGATCACTTTTTTGGGGGGGAAGAGGGTGGTTAGAAAGGGATCTACAATTCAGCCTTGAAGAATTCTAGCATTTAATTGCTCAGAGAGATAGAGAGAAAGAGAGAGAGAGAGAGAGAGAGAGAGAGCCTACAAATCACACTGAAAGGAACCCACCAGAATGTGATGGAGGAAAAAACCAGAAAATTTGTGTCCCAAAAGCTAAGAAATTAAAGCAAGAGAAAAATAAAATGAAAAAGTGTTAAGAGTGTCAAGGCAGATGATGTCATCAACTATATCAAGGCTGCTGAAAGGTCAAATGAAGATAAGAACCAGAATGTCTATAGACCTGACCTAGAGGCCACTGTGATTTTTTTTTTTAAATATTTATTTATTTTTCGGTGGACACAACATCTTTGTTTGTATGTGGTGCTGAGGATCGAACCCGGGCCGCACGCATGCCAGGCAAGCGCGCTACCACTTGAGCCACATCCCCAGCCCCAAGGCCACTGTGATTTTAGAGAGAGTTGGTGGAGTGGTAAAGACAAATCCTAGCCCACTTGGAGCTTCTGTAACTCATATCCAGCATGCCAAACTTCCAGTCATTCATGTTTGGTTGAGATTAAGGGTGTGGCTCAGTGGTAGAGCATTTGCCTAGCATGTGTCAGGCCCTGGGTTCCATTCCCAGTACCCTTCCCCCCCTTCCCCATACAGTTGAGACTTATTGGATCTTGAGTCCTCAAACATATTCATATTGCTCTCTTGGAAGCCATCCCTACCCCTACCCTGTTTCTCAACTTTTTCTCACCCAGCTGAGCCTACTGTGCTCACAATGTTTACTTCGTTGTCTTGTCCAGATTCTGAGAGAGGTGTCTGCCTCTGGAGTCTCTTGACAATGTCCACCAGCTGTCCCACCAGGTCCGTCAGCTTCTGGACGACTTCTGTGATGTTTTCCGGTACTGTCGCCTTTAAAAGAGCAAAGCTGGGCTTGGGAGGTCCTATAAAACAGGACCTGGGAACCAGCACTAAAAAAAGTGAACTGTAAACTCTGTGTCTTTATATAGACCAATGGAATAGAATGGAGAGCCAAGAAATAAGTGCTCATATATACGGTCAAATTAGTATTATTTTATTTATTTACTTATTTATTTGCCGTACTGGGGGGTTGAACCCAGGGCCTCATAAATGTTAAGGAAGGGCTATACCTCAAATGATTTTTTTTTAAATATTTTTTTTTAGTTATAGAGGAACACAATACCTTTATTTATTTACTTTTATGTGGTGTTGAGGATTGAACCCAGTGCCTCATACCTGGGAGGCAAGTGGTCTACCCCTGAGACACAACCCCAGCCCCTCAGATGATTTTTGACAAAGAGTGTCAAGACTATTCAATGGGGAAAAGGAGTCTTTTCAACAAACGGTACTGGGGAAACCAGACATCCATATGCAAAAATCAACTCAAAAAGCTGAGGGTGTTGCTCAGTGTGCTCAGTGGTAAAGTGCATGCTTAGCATGTGTGAGGCTCTGGATTCTATACTCCAACACACATACACACACACACCTCAAAATCTGTCGAAGACCTAAATATAAGGCCTAAAACAATACAATTTTAAAAAGAAAACAGGACAAAGGCTTCATAACATTGGATTTGGCAATCATTTCTTGAATATAACACCAAAGGTATAGGCAACAAAAGAAAAAATATAGGTTGGACATAAGAAATTATTTTAAAAATATACCTTGGGTTGAGGTTGCGGCTCAGCGGTAGAGCGCTTGCCTAGCATGTGTGAGGCCCTGCGAGCGATCCTCAGCACCACATAAAAATGAATAAGTAAAATAAAGGTATTGTGTCCAACTACAACTAAAAAATAAACATTTTTTTAAAATGTACCTCAAAAGACACGAATAGAAGGAAACCCAGAGAATGGGAGAAAATAATTGCAAATCATGAGTCTGATAAGGGATTCATACTCGGAATATATAGAGAATTCCTAAAACTCAAAAACAACGACAACCAAAAGGACACTCAATTTAAATACGGCGAAGGATGTAACTCCAAAGAAGATCCGCAAAGGGCCAATACGCACGGGAAGATGCTCAGCCTCATTGGTGCTGGGGGGAAATGCAAATCAAAACCGCGAAATACCACTTGACACCTCTATAGAGCTGTAAGGCTGTACTTAAAAAAAAAAAAAATCCAGAAAATAGCAAGTGTTGACAGGGATGTAGAAAAATTGGAACATTCATTGTTGGTGGGAACAGAACAGGGCGCATCCACCCTGGAAAACAGTTTGGCTGTTCCTCAGTCGGTTAAATACGGAATTACCATGCGATCCAACAATTCTGTTCCTGCGTATACACCAAAAGACCTGAAGACAGGGGTCAGAGGGGCAGCTGAGTGGCAGGAGGAGAGGGTAGGGGGAGAGAGCGGGCGGCGCGGGCAGCCTGCAGGAGACAGGGGGCGAGCGGGCGAGGCTCCCTACCCGCGGCTGTGCCGGGCGGTGCTCCGGCCCTTGGACCGGGCTCGGGACCCGCTCCGGGCCGACCTCCAGCTCGTTCTGCGCCCGGCTGAACTTGTCCGCCAGGTACTGCAGTAGCGTGTTCTTTCGCAGCTTCGGCGGCAGCGCCGCGCCCTCGAGGCAGGTGGGGCAGGCCCAGGGGTGGCTGGCGACCCCGGTGCCCCGCGCGCCCCACGCTCTCCTCAAGCACTCGCAGCAGAAGCTGTGGCCGCACTGCAGCGTGGCGGGAGAGGTCAGCAGCCCTTGGCAGATGATGCAGTTCAGGTCCTCCTCCGTCAGCCACACGGGGATCGCCGAACTGGAGCCGGGGCCAGCCATGGTGACCCAGGCGTCTGTACTCGGAAGCGAGCGCCCACGTCCCCACTGGCTCCTCCTCCTCCCCACAGCCTCTTCCCCTCCCCGCCGCGGTCCCTCGATGCTTGCTTTCTTCCGCTCAGAGGCCAGAGGACCGACCCGCTGCCGTCCAGCACGCGGCGCCCTGTGGGCAGAGCTGGCCTTCGGTGGCGGCCACTTGCCTGGGAAATCAATTTGCCCCAAGCCGCTAGGAAAGTGCCGATGTTCCAGAGAGTCCCTTTAGCTTGCTCCCGGTCTCCCTCATTAAGATGCAACCCCACATCGTTTGGGAGAATGAGAAAGAGGGTTCGATTCAGGAACTCATTAATGGGGATGCGCCCACTAGGTGTTATCCAGCCCGCTATAAAGTGGTAAGGAGCCGAGTGCAGTGGCGCACATCCTAATCCCAGCGGCTCTGGAGGCTGAGGCAGGAGGATCGCCAGTTCAAAGCCAGCCTCTCAGCAATAGCGAGGTGTTAAGCAACTTAGACCCTGTCGCTAAATAAAATACAAAATAGGGGTGGGGTGGGGGTGTGGTCGAGTGCCCCTGAGTGCAATCCCTGGTTTAAAAAAAAAAAAAAAAAGTGGGAAGGGATTAAAGAACACCGTTGCACATCTACTGGGACACTTTTTAAAATACCGATGTTCGGGCATCTCTCCCAGACAGTGTGATTTCACTTGTCTGGAGTGGGGTCCCGACTTGGATGTTTTATAAAACCTCCCTCAAGTGATTCTACCACGCAGTCAAGATCGAGTAACTGATCTCCAAACTTTTAAAATCTCTACAATAATGTAGAATTGTTCCAGTCTCCTTGATGCCCTTTGTGGGCTGAAAGCCCGTTACCCAACAAGCACCCCAAATCTTATAGGGATCCATCATAGAAAAAAAAATCCTGATTTTATTTGTTCGGTTTTTTTCTTGGGTTGGTTTTGCTGTTTTTGTTTTCTTGCCCCATTGGGGAGCAAAACCAGAAGTTTTTAAAATAATTTCTCAGCTGGAAACTTGATTCGATTTTTTTTCTCTTTATTTTTGTCGAAAACAGACATTTGAAATCATCTGTGTTATACAAGTCATTGGAAGTATTCACTTTCTTATTTTCTGGGATGTAGGCCAAAAAGACTCTGCTTAGGTTTGTCAAGTGACTGGCAATTACAATCAATTACACTTTGACTTAGAAACACCCTGATGTATTCAGAAAGGGCTAGAAAAATTAGAATACTTTTCAATATGTCTTTGTTGATCTAATAACCTTTTTTCTTTCTTTCTTCCTTTTTTCTTTTTCTTTCTTTTTTTTGGGGGGGGGTACTTTTATCTTATATACCTGAAATATTCTTCAAAAGATTGGACCTGTAGAATGAAATCAATGGATTTATGTAGAATATATGCCACATAATCCAACTGGCAAAGCTAGTCCTTACTGTAAAACCAGTCAGTTAAATCAGACTCATTTGCTGTCAGTTCAAACAAATTTGTCAACACACATTTTTTTTAAAGAGAGAGAGAGAGAGAATTTTAATATTTATTTTTTAGTTTTCGGCGGACACAACATCTTTGTTTGTATGTGGTGCTGAGGATCAAACCCGGGCCCACGCATGCCAGGCGAGCGCGCTACCGCTTGAGCCACATCCCCAGCTCAACACACATTTCTATGACACTGTTTGTTGTTGTTGTTGGTGGTGGTGGTGGTTTTTTCAAGACAATTGAATTGTATACTTTATTTTTTAAAATATTTTTATTAGTTGTTGGTGGACCTTTATTTGATTTATTTATATGCTGTGCTTAGAATCAAATCCAGTGCCTCACATGTTTTGTCCCACGACTAAACCAGTCAGGGTCACTCCAAGTGAATTTGGGAAATAAATGAATACACAGACACAGAAAGTACATTTTTGGGGGTTCATTGATGGTTCCTCAGCTGCAGCACCCATGGGGGGGCAAGGCAAGCAAGGAAGAGAGCAAGGAGCATGAGTGCTGAACCCTTTTATTGGGGAGAAGCCATTCAAATGAGGCAAGGTTTCAGGGGGTTGAGTCTAGCTTTGTGAAGTTTTGCTGTCAGCAGGTTGACTGACATCTAGGAAGCCCACGCCCATCTTGCCCTGTGTGGGGATCATAGAGAGAAGGAAAAGATGCTAATATTGCCCGCCCAAACAGAGGAGCAACATCCGTTCAGTCCACCCTGTGTGCTTAGTGCTCATAGTTCACACACACAGCCCATGGCTGACTTGCCACAACTCTACACTCTCATCACTCAAAGCTAGGGGGCGCTCGATTCCCACATGGCAGCTCCTGACACACACATGCCAGGCAAGCGCTCTACCACTGAGCCACAACCTAAGCCCCTGTATACTCTATTTTTGAGAGAAGTTCTCAGTATGTTGCCCAGGCTGTTCTCTAACTCCTGAACTCAAACAGTCCTCCAGCCTCAGCCTCCTGAGAGTTTGAGCCACCATGCCAGGCAATACTTTGTTCCAATGCCAAGTGAGTAAGAAGTAACAAGGTCCTTGAGTTTGTGTGCTGGGTAAAAAAAGGTATAACTGTCACCAATGTGGTCTACCAGAGTTTGCTTTGGTAGATGTTTTTGGAGACAAAGTTTTTGTTTGTGTGTTTTTGTTTTGTGGTCAAGGGAAGGGAGAGTTTATTAAGCATGTTATACATTGTCATAGTCCTTATTCCCACTCCACTTATAATAAATGAATACAAACATCCAAACACAAGCCAAAATACCCTTTTGAACTCAGGAGCACTTAGCCACTGAACCACATCCCCAACCCTTTTTGTATTTTATTTACAGACAGGGTCTCACTGAGTTGCTTGGCCTCCCTAAATTCCTGAGGCTGGCTTTGAACTCATGATCCTCCTGCCTCAGCCTCCCGGGACTACCGGTTTGCACCATGCACCCAACAAATACCCTATTTTTAATGCTGTACAAAGATCTTCATAAAACAAAGAAAGTAATGAACTGTGACCTCAGTGTCTTGATGAAAGAAGATTCCATTAACCCAGTCAAGGGACTGAAAAATTTGGGCTGAGAGCAAATTTGCCTAGCATACACAAAGCTCTGGGTTTGATCCCAGTAGCAAAAAAAAAAAAAAAAAAAAAAAGAGAGGGAGAGAGAGTGAGACAGGAAGTGAAAAACCACAGACTGGGGGAAAATATTTGCCAATTTGTCTATCAAAGGACTGGTATTCAGAGTATATGAAGAATTTAACAATAAGAAAACAAACCACACAATTTTAAAAGGAGTAGGGATGAGAATGGAAAGGGTGTGGGAACATACACCTGTAATCCCAGATACTCAGGAGCCTGAGGCAGAAAGATCTCAAGTTTGAGGTCAGCCTCAGCAATTTAGGGAGATTGTCTCAAAATAAAAAACAAAAAGGGCTGAGGCAGGGTGCTGACCTAGCATGCAAGAGGTCCTAGGTTCAATCCCCAGGACCTGATTAGGTAGGAGAATTGTCTGAGTCGGGGACCTGGAGACCAGCCTGGAGTGGGTGGGTGGAGAGATGTATATTATAATTCTTTTCTTTTTTTAAAGATTTTTTTATTACTTATTGATGGGCCTTTATTCATTTATTTGTTTATATGTGGTGCTGAGAATCGAACCCAGTGCCTCATACATGCCAGGCAAGCACGCTACCACTGAGCCACAACCCCAACCCTATAATTCTTTTCTTTTGAAAAAGAAAGAAAAAAATTACAATATACATCATTGACTTTTCACAGTCAATTTAGAGTTGATTTTGTATGCCACTTATTGTAAAATTTACTATACAAAGGTGTGCTAATCAGTTTCATCACCATAACAAAATACCTGAGATAATCAGCTTACAAAGAGAAAAATGTTTATATTTTTTTATCAGAGTTTTTATCACAGTTTTGCAGATTCCAGTCCATGATCAGTTGGCCCAGTCTTTAAGCTCCAGTTGTTATATATGTTATCTCTATAGATGCTACAAAGCAAAACATTTGTAATTTTTGCTTTAAATAGGCAATCTTTTATATTTCTTTTAAAACTATTTTTTACATTTTTTGGGGTTTGTTTTTAATACTGGGGATTGAACCCAGGGGTGCTCTCCCACTGAGCCACATCCTCAACCCTTTATTTTTTATTTTGAGACAGGGTCCCTCTAAATTGCAACAAGTGAGGCTTGAAATTTTGTAATCCTCCTGCCTTGGCCTCCCAAGCCTCTGGGATTATAGGCGTGTGTCACCTGCACCCAACTAAGAAGTTCTCATTTTAATCGGTAGACTGAGTAAAGAAGATTGCCCTACCAACATGTGTAGGCATCCTCCAATCTGTTGAGGACCTAAATAAACAATAAGGTGAACAAAAGGTAAATTCTACTCTCTGCTTGTGCTGGGCCATCCTTCTCCTTCCCTCAGACATTGGCACTTTTGGACTAGAACTTCACTACTGATTTTCCTGGGCCTCTGTTTGCAGATAGCGATCACCGAACTTTTCAGCCTCCATAATCCATAATCAAGTCTCTCATAATAAATCTCTTTCTATATATCTATGTATTTCCTACTGTTTCTGTTTCTCTGGAGAATACAAATATCATTCACATTTTCTGGTTTCATATTCATACATTCATTTCAGTACATATGTCTATAATTTGCATGTTGAAAGTCCCCCCAAGGCCCATGTTTTAAAGGCTTGGTTTCCAGAGTGGCACTCATGGGAGGTGGTGGGGCTTTTGCAAGGTGAGGACTTGTGGGAAGTCCTTAGGTCACTGGGTACATGCCTCCAAAGAGGACTATGGGACCCCAGCCCCTTCTCATCACTGGCCCAAAGCAACAGGGCCAACTGATCATAGACTGGAGTCTCCAAAACTGTGATAAAAACTCTGATAAAATAAACCATTTCTCTTTGTAAGCTGTTTAACTCAGGTATTTTGTTATGGTAACAAAACTGATTAGCACACAGTTATCTAGTAATTTGGCATTATATCCTGATATTGAGAAAGATACTTCATAGACCTTTTGGATTCTGCTACATTTCTCCAGAGATCGGGCAGTTTATATGGAAAACTCAGGGCTCCTCCTCTGTGGCTCTCTTCTCCCAGATTTTCTCCTTTCACTTTCCAATTGCTGTGTTTACTTCACTGTTCTCTGTTTTTCAGGAAGGAAGACTGTATGTTTCCATCAGAGTTTGGGTAACTCCCTGAGGCACTAACCTGGGCCTGTCCTCTGATGAAAACTGAAAAAAATGAGACATTTATCCGTGCCATTCCCTGCTTTTTAGTGCCAACTCCTTTCTGGTTCCTGCCTGCTTTGGGTCATTTCCCAGTGCTTTCAGGCATTTGTTTTGATATAGTCTGTCCAGCGCCTATAATTGATATCTGTCAGATGATTGTTGTGATATGAGTTGCTCCAACATTATTGAAAGCAAACCCTCCTACAATTTCATCTTTTCTTACTCCTCCTCACCCCAACAATCTGGTTCTGTAGACATACTTAATTATTTGAAATTTCCAGAACAGGCCTCTCTTGTCTTGGGGCCTTTTTGTACATGCATCTTTCTCTGTTTCCCCCACCCTAACCCAAGGATCTTCTACTCATTCTTTAGGATTCAGCATAGATATCACCTCTTTGGGAGAATTTTCAGTTGGGATTGATTCAAACAATTGAAACTTCCTTGCACTAACAAGTCAAGATGGAAAAAGGGGGATTTAAGGCAAGAGTACAAAGGTATCGTCAGGGAACCCAAAGATAGAGACCCAACTAGGTCACTGGGGTTTGACCTCTTGTGCCTGTCCTTGGGCCCCTCTCCCACACTCAGAAGCCTGGCTTCCCTCCCAGAATAGTGGAGCAGGGTTGTTGCTGTCTGCTGACTTTTCTTCCTTCCCCTCTGGTTTCCCTTGAGGGCAAGATTGCACCTTTCATTGATGTCCTCATCTCCAGATCTTAGTAGGGTGCCCAACACAGTTCATAGGTGGTGGTAAAGGGAGACAAGTGAACTGGCCCCTACCACACAGCCCAGCAGGAGTTGAAACAGACATTTCCAAGGTGTGACAGGTGATGCAGAGAGGACCCACCTCCCTATCCAGGTAGTCACAAAGCTTCAGGAAAGAGACACCCCAATGTGTTGCTTGTCCTCCGGGGATCCAAAGAAAAGTCCCAGTAACTGTAGAGAATCTCTTAAAGACCCTCTCAACCCTCTGGGTCTCCATTGAAGAAAAAATACCTCGTGTATTTCTGCACATCCATTGAAAAGAGAGGAAAGGATTTAAAAGGAAAAAAATCACAGAACTGGAAACTTGTCCATCTGTTTCTCTAACATTTCAGCCATTTGAGATTCCTGTCAGTTTCTCTTTCACATCTTGGGGACCTTTGACCATCTTCTTCCCTCAGCTTAAAGTGTTTTCCTCACCCTCTTCCCCCTGACTAATCTTTACACAGCCGGGAAGTTTCAACTTCAGTGTCACTTTCTGGAAAGGGAGGCGCCTGCCCTCTCCTCCTCAGTTAGGACAAGCCTGGTTGCCCCACCCTGCCACCACAGGTTGCTCTCCTTCCCCTTTCTGAACACCCTACTCCCTGCCATTCCCTGGTTAGTGGCTGCCGCCCCCTGAAGGCTGTCATCTGCCACAGCAGGGAGCACATCGTTTTATTCCTGCCTATTCATGGGGTGAGGCAGAGAGCCTGGCATCCGTGAGGTGGGCAAAAATACATGTGACTTACACTGGATTTCAATAACGAGTGCAACTTCCTCATTTCAGAGAGAAAAACCAAGGCATAGAGTTGGGGAAGTGAATTTGCTAGTGGTCTCAAGTTAGTGGCAGGACCTGACAACCCTGGATAGCTCTCCATTTTGTGGTCCAGGGGAGCGGTGTCTCCTCTGTTTTTTTTTTTTTTTTCCCTTCCAGAGCACTATGACAATCAATGCAGGCATTGTTTTGATATTATCTGAGCTTCTGTTTCTTTCAAATGTGCACAAAGATGGAACTCTACCAGGAACATTGATTCCCCCCCCTTCTTATTTATCTATTTTTTTTTATAATTGTAGATGGGCAGTATGCTTTTATTTTATTTGTTTATTTTTATGTGGTGCTAAGGATCAAACCCAGTACCTCACACATGCGAGGCTAGTCCTCTGCTACTGAGCTCCAGCTCCAGCCTGATCTCTTGGGGGGGGAGGGGGGTTCACTATGTTCCCCAGGCTGGCCTCAAACTCTCCGACTCAGGCATTCTCCTACCTCAGTCTTGAAAGTACTTAGAACTACAGGTGGGTAACATTGCTCTGGCTACTTTTATTTTTGTTAGTTGGCCTACTGGGGATTGAAACCAGGGTGTCACACATGCTGGGCTAAAGTTCTATCCCTGAGCTATACCCCCAGCTCTCTTTATTTTTTATTTTGAGACAGGGTCTTGTTAACTGTCCAAGGCTGGCCTCAAACTTGCCATCCTGCTGCCTCAGCCTCATGAGTAGTTGGGACTACAGGCATGTGACATTGTGCCAAATGGCTCCAGGAACATTTGGATTCATAGAGAAAAACATGCTTTTGAAGAGTGAAAAGTAGTTGGGTTTTTTTTCCTCCAATGTTTTAATATAAAAACTTTCAAACCTATATATTTGTATTAATAGGAAAATAACCCCATCTACACTTTATCTAGATTCATCAGTTGATAACATTTATACAGTACTGTTCTCTTTATATATATATGTATATCTGTATTTCTCTTTCTCTCTCTCTCTCTATATATATGTATATGTATATATACATATATATATATATATGTATATATACATACACACACTGTATTCATATACTTATACATACACTTGTTTTTGCTGAATCTTTTAGGAATTAGTCATAGACATCATTACATTTCACTTCAGCACGTAACTCCTAAGGACAGGAATATTTTCCTATACCATTACAGCATGAATACCATAATCTTACAATCCTATTAGCTAGTATAAATCCATATTCAAATTTCTTCAATTATCTTAATTATGTGCTTTACAGCTATTTTTTTTAAATCCAGGACCTACTCAAGAATCATACATTGCATCTGGTTTCTGGTTGCCAGACCTACAACAGTTCCCAAACTATTTTACCTTTCATCACATGGACCTTTTTGAAGAGTCCCAGCTGGCTGTTCAGCAGAGCATACCTAATGTGAATCTGCCTGATTATTTCCTCATGATTACATTCAGATTAATTTTTTTTTTTCAAAACGCCACTTCCAGGATGCTGTGGGTGCTTTTTCATTACAATGCCTCCATTTCAGATGAGCAGGTTCTGGGCCTTCAGGACATTTCAAGTCTTGGTTTGTAAGACAGGGTGACATATGTGTTCACTGTGTACCACGTCCTCTGATCTGGAGGCTGGGCAGTAGGGAAGGGCCAAGGAGCAGGAAGATCCATCACAGCTTCAGTGTCAGCAGTGAGTTCTGCCAAGCTGGCTGCTGGCTGTGCGGCACTCGTGCTGGGCAACTGGATCAGAGATAAGAACTCCTCCTTTATGCCAGGAGCTCCAGTAGGTGGCTGGTGGCCAGCCAGCTCCCCAGCCGATGGGTCACCTGCTGCTACAGCCACTCTCTGTTACTGCAGCTGCAAGGGAAACAGGAGTGTGAGGGAGGTGGTCATGCTACCAGAGGGAGCCAGAATAAAAAACAGAATGAAAAAGATAGGAAGGAAGAAAAGCAAAAAAGAACATTTTTTTTTTAAAGAAGACAAACCAAAAGAGTGGGAGACACAGAGGACCTACACACTAGAGAGGGAGCGATAAGCACAGAGATGGAGATGGAGAGAGAAACCGAAAGACTCCAACACACATGCACCTAGAGAAAAGGAAGCTCCAACTGACCCACCCAACGCCTCCCACATCTGCTTCTGAGGCTCTTTGGCTTTGGGAACTGGGACAACGAAGAAGAGAGAGTTTGTGTTTGCACTGGTCAGGCTCAGAGGGCACAGGAGTTTCCCCAAGGGTCTGTGTGAGGTCACCTGCTCAGTCTGTACTTTTCCAAACACAGAACTTCTCCCTTGTGCCCCAGAAGTCAAGCCCTGGGTCAGAAGTTTCCTGCTCCAGCTCAGCACATCTCTCCCTTTCTGCAGGGCTGTCAGCAGACAGGGCAGCCGTGCAGGGACACATCTGGGGTGAAGAGGAGGAGCCTTAGAAAGACAGACAGAGGGAAGGACCCAGGGGAAAGAAGGACACTAAAAATAGCCTTCCCTCTGGAATGGGGCAGAATCCAAAGTCCCAGGAGCTGCCCAGCAGGGTGACCTCAGCTAATAATAGGAGGACACAGTTTTCTCATGAGAAAAGGGATCAGGGACCAGGAACAAGGAGAGGTTGTCTAGCACCTAGATGATGAGCTGGGCAGAGATAGCCTCAAGGGTTCTGCTGGCACCAAACTACCATTTTTTTGTTGTTGTTGTTCCAGGGATTGAACTCAGGGCACTTGACTACTGAACCACATCCCCAGTCTTTTTTTTTTTTAGACAGGGTCTCACTGAGTTGCTTAGTGCCCTGCTTTTTGCTGAAGCTGGCTTTGAACTCGAGATCCTCCTGCCTCAGCCTCCTGAGTCACTGGGATTACAGGCGGGCAATACTGCCCCGGCTCCAAACTCCTTTTGAAGCTCATGGAGAAGGACTCTGTTAGAGGAACTTGGGGCACAGAGGGGATTTCCTGGCAACAATTGTGTGTTTTCTTTGGCAGGAAGAGAAGGCCACAGAAAACGCAGAGTCAGGGCTCTTCTGGCAACACAGTCGAGTCCCAGTGAAGAAACCCCTTCCTACCCTCTGTCAAAAAAACAACCCCCAGTCCCTGCTTCTCACTGGGTACATGGAGGGGTGTCAAGGGGCGGCACAGGACATCCCGCAAACTCTCCAGCCATTCCCGTTGCTCCTTCTCAGTGGCACAGGTGAGGATGAATCTGCGCTCCGGGGTGAGGATGGTGATGCCGGCTTTCCAGCGATTCCCTCGGATGCCTTTGGGCAGGTCTTCAGAGACCTCGTACCCCTGCTCCTTGCTCCCGATAAAAACCTGGCCCTGCTCAAAGGCATCCTGAAAATCAAAGGCACCTGGTCATCAGAGGTCACGCTGGGGCAGAGGGACCCCTGAAGCACTGACAGCCCTCAAGATCTATTTTGGTAAAGGGGAGTAAGTGAGTGTCCTTGCCAGGATTTATGCTGCAGGGGAACTTGATTCTTGGGGGGGGAGATGGGTGGATACTGGGAATTGAACTGCGGGGCACTTAACCACTGAGCCACCTCCCCAGCCCTATTTTGTGTTTTACTTAGGGTCTCACTGAGTTGCTTGGTGCCTCGCTTTTGCTGAGGCTGGCTTTGAACTCAGGATCCTCCTGCCTCAGCCTCGGGAGCCGCTGGGATTACAGGAGTATGCCACCGTGTGGGTGGGGGAACGACTTGAATTTGAAAGGTTAAAACCCTGAAGCAAATCACATAATCATCTGTTGAGAAGACACTTAACATGTATGGAGAGATCACTGGGCACCAGGAATACAAGCGCTTTACATGTAGGAAGTCATGATCATCATGGGACCCGCTGAGCAAGGCATACATATTAAGTCTATTTTTCACAGAAGGAAACTGAGGCACAGAGAGATAAGTGTGTACACTACCCAGGGCATGCCACCACAATGGCATGGCTGAGACCGGAGTCCAGACAACCAGGTTCGAGAGACCCCACTCCTAACCACTCCTCATCTCAGCCTCCTGGTTAGGCCCCAGAGACTGCAGGGGGGATATGCCTTATCTAATCACAACTGGCAGCATCTGGGAAGCTCTCAATGGGCTTCTGGAACAGGAACTAACTTAGAAGGGGAGGGGGCACAGGCTTTCCTGACCAGGGCTCCCCAACCCTGGGGGATCCAGGAGATGAGTTTATTTGTGTAGGCTGGACAAGTGCTGATCCACCTCTCCTTGGGACTGTCCTGGGGAGGGACCAGGAGTGACTCTTACCAGCGGATTTTTGTAATACAGCAGCCTCCGCTCCTGGGGATCCAGGGCAAACCACCTTTTCTTGAAAGGTTCTCTCTGCTGCAAAAGAGGGAACCTCTTACCAGGGATGACAAAGCAGGGGACAGAGGTCAGGGCCAGCCTAGAACAAGCCCAGTACTTCTCTCTGGGGCTCTGCAAGTTCCCAACCCCATTCCCAGCCCTCATCTCCCACCCCACCCCCTTCCAGCTTCACCCCTGCTGCCTCCAGGTGCTGCCAGAGCTGGGAAGGCCCGCTTCCCTCTTTCTCAAGCTGTGGACAAAGAAATCTCAGAAAAAGGAAGCTGGGGAAATCAGAAGTGGCTACTGTTCAGCCAAGCTGAAAGTGCTGGCCTTGACCAAATCCTAACCTAGGTCAGGGGAGAGAAAACCCTGGGGTAAAAACCATAGGGAGGGGCGGTGCCCAGCTAGAGAAGGAAGAAACCTAAAGCAAACCTTTGGCCCCTTTTCCAACCCACCTGAGACTTTTCTCACTCTACCCCTGACACCTTGCACCTTTTTTTAACATCCATCCTATTCTGGGAGCTACCTTTGCCTTGCTTCTCCCTTGACTTCCCCCTCAACCCTCATCCAACCACCTGGACCCCCTGCACTCAGACTTTGTTTATGTGTGGTGCTGGGGATTGAACCCAGGGCCTTGGGCATGGGAGGCAGGCACTCTACCACTTG
Organism: Marmota monax; assembly: GCF_021218885.2. Classification (NCBI taxonomy): domain Eukaryota; kingdom Metazoa; phylum Chordata; class Mammalia; order Rodentia; family Sciuridae; genus Marmota; species Marmota monax. The sequence continues at coordinate 26,272 of NW_026694907.1, read as the reverse complement.
AGCTATCTACCCAGCCCAGCCAAGCTTCCTTAAGCTTCATCAATATCCAGGTTCCTCCCTACAGTAGCAGCCCTTCCTTTCCTTCATAGATAAGTGGGAATAAGCAGCTGCTGAGGGAGAGGGCTGGTTTAGCAAAGGAGTCAGGCTGAGTGTGAGGGAGTGAGTGCACATGCAGCCTCACCCTGGCATGAATGTGTTTCCTTGGGCCCGTCTGCCTCTCCTTGGAGGGTCCCCGTGGGTTCCCAGCAGAGGATTCTGGGAAGCCCAAAAGCTGTCTCCCCAGGGATCCCCTTCTTGGCTCTGCTTTCCCACAGATGGAGGGAGTTTGGAGGAAAGAAGCTGATGGTGATGATGATGGGGGTTGGGATACCCCCATGAGAGAGAGAAGGCCCTGGAGCAACACATGTCAGCTGGATCACACATCAGCTGACATGGAGCCTTCACCCATTCCTTCAGCCCAGGAGCTCACAAATACGGCTTTACTTTCTTTCCCTCCCTCTCCAACCCTCTTTCCCCATTTCCCCACCTCCCCAATTCTGGCCTATTGGTAGTTGGGACAGATCCATGTAAGTCCCCCAAGGAATGGTTGAATGTACCTTTGGACCAGTCTTTTCCATGAAGCCTTGTTTGAGGTAGTTCCTGGTGAGGAAGGGCACGAGCTGGGGGAAGAGAGACAGAGGCTGACCCCCTCCTCACACCCCAAGAGTTCAAGGTTCCCCACTGAACTTGGCTCCCAGAGAAAGGGGAAGTTTGGAATAGGGAAGGATGTGAACTCATGGTTTACGGGGTTATATTTGGAATGTGCAATGGATGTAATATCAATATTTCAACAAAGCCAGTCGACAGCACCCCAGATATTTGCTGAGCTCACCAGCATGGCTGAGTCTTAGTTTAGGGACTTGGTTTAAGGACAACTTCAGTCACAAGAATGGATTCAAGTGAGGCCATGAGAAGACCTTCTTGGTGTCTCTTGGGAACATTTTCCCAGGGTCTACTGTGTGTCAGGATCTGGGTGCAATCCTCAGCCGCCCTGTGAGGTGGATCTTATCGGCTTCATTGTGCATCTAAAGGAACCCAGCTGAAATGAAGTGGTGGTGGGTCTTCTCCAAGTTATGTAGCTGGTAGCATGCTCAGGACTGGGAGGCACAAGGCCATACACCTGCCACCTCACTGTGGTGCCAAGGTGCACACGTGCCAGAGCCCCCTTGACTGAGACTGGCCATTGGCAGCTAAACTGATATAGGGTCACAAGGAGGTGACTGTAGAGTGGGCAAACAAGGAAAACTCTGGGTAGGAGTGGAGGGACATGCATTCTCGCTTCACCTCTGGTCTCAACCAGCTGTGCTACCTTAATGAGACCTTCTGTCTCTCTGGGCCAGTTTCCTCCTGTGCAATGGACAAGACTTGATCATGTGAGCTCCAGCCTGCCTTCCTGTGCTCAGAGAAGCTGCCAGGGACTGACACTGGCCTCCTGTGCTGTGGGAGGACGGGGTGGGGAGGGGGTGTCAACTGGGCAAGTCAAAAGTTTCAAGCAGCAGACTTGTTTCAAGAACAGAGCACGTTCTCCCAGGCTCCAGGGCAGGGGCAAAGGGGAGGGGAGATCTGGGGAAGAAGAATGGGAAATATGAAAGGGGAGAAATTGGGGGCCCAAAATGAAAACCTCAACTATGTTACTCCCTTTTCCCTAAAATACATCCTATAAGCTTTAATTTCTCCATTTGGAGAAAATAGGGTCACCAGTTGCTCCCTATTCTGAACTTGAGCCAGCCGAGGGCTAGTCTAGGCTCAGGGAAACAATGGCAAGAAGGGAATTCCTTACTGTACCTTGTATAACTTGACTCAAATGATTCTTAAAATAGTCCTGGAAGGTAAGCATTGTCCCTGTGGTGACAGATGAGTACACTGAGGCTCAGAGAGGCGAGGTGGCTTGCCCTAAATAACACATCAGAATGTGTGTACCTTTCTTTCTTTTTTTCTTTTTGTGGTGCTGGGGATGGAATTAAGTATGCTAGGAAAGTGCTCTACCACTGAGCTACATCCCCAGCCCTGTACGAATTTTTGTTTTTGTGATTTCTTTTTGCAGTACTGGGGATTGAACCCAGAGTTTCATGCTAGGCAAGCAACTGTATTTTTTTTTTTTTTAAAGAGAGAGAGAGAGAGAGAGAGAGAATTTGAATATTTATTTTTTAGTTTTCAGCGGACACAACATCTTTGTTTGTATGTGGTGCTGAGGATCGAACCCGGGCCACACACATGCCAGGCGAGCGCGCTACTGCTTGAGCCACATCCCCAGCCCTAGCACTGTATTCTTGAACCCATCCCTGTTTGTTTAATTTCTGAAATAGGGTCTTGCTCAATTGTCCCACTGGCTTTGAACTTGTGATCCTCCTGCTTCAGTTTCCTAAGTAGCTGGGATTATAAGCATTGTACCCAGATTCTGTATCTATTTCTGATAAAAATATCACAACTCCACAGGGCCTCCCTGGGTTTCCAGCATTTGGATCCTTAATCCTGAGCTAAGTCTGGATGATTGCCCAGAATTTGACACCATACATAGACATAGGGTGGGAAGAAAGACAGAGGAGAGAGGTGGGTTGGGAGGACACTGGGGATGGATAAGGGGTAATGATCATGAACAAGAGAGAAAAGGGAACGTGGAGGACACTGGCTGAAGACCAATTTCCTCAACATGGGTCAGCAAGGATGGGAAGCCAGCCCCAGTGAAAGAAGGCTGAGCACTTTTACTTTGTCCTCTCCTCCTCTTGGGCAAAACAGTCAGCACTCCCAACTCCCGCCCAAGGGAGCAAGCATGAGCCAGCTCCAAGTGCTGACTCAGCACACCAACCTCCAAGGGCTTCTCAGAACCAGGTCAGGCCTTACTGGAACTGTACCCAGGGAGCTGCTGTCTCAATGCATCATTGGGCCACCGGAGTGGACCCTAACCCAGACATCTAGCTCCCTGCAAGCTTGGGAACTGAGGAGCAAAGAGGGTCAAAGAGTTGGGAGGAAGGAAAGTCCAGGTTTAACAGGATCTCTCTATCACTTTAAAATGCCTCTTAGAGGAAAGCTTAAAACAGGGACCAGACCACAGCACCTCAGGGCTGGAAGAGACCATGAAGAGGGTCTGCAACAACCACCCAATATGAAAACAGATGCTCAGAGAGGTGCCATGACTTGCAAGAGTCACATAGCAAATCAGGAACAGAGCATCCATGAGGGTGCAGGCCTCCTGGCTCAAGGCAGCATCCTCTGCCTTGTGCCACATGGGCTACCCCACCCAAGCCTGAGGACAGTCCAAATGAAGTTCTCGGGCTCACCATTACCTTGGCCACTGTAGGCAGACCTCTCCTGTTACAAGTGCAGTGGGGAAGATCCTAAGGCCTCCCTGAGTCCAGAGCACCATAGGGAAAAGGGCAGATGTTAGTGTGAGAAGAGCACCTTCCGTTACTCACTTGACCTTCCTGGGACTCCATCTCTCATCTGTAAAATGGGAATACTCATCCTGCCTAAAAGGGTTACGAGATAAAATGGGCTCAACAGTATGTAGGGACCATTTGTTCATTTTAGTGGGAGAAGGGGTCAGAAAGAGTTGTCCAAAGGCTGAGCCTCTTGACACTATAGTGGCCATGTGTCCTGAAGGGAAGAAACTGACCTGATTTTTAGAGTCTATTATCCTCCGGCCTCCCCAGAAAAATAAAAGCCTTCAGCTTCCCTCTGTGATGCCCAACCCTCTCCTTTCAAGGTCTTGCCTGCAATAAACCTCGTCTGGCCTCAGGGATCAGTAGTTGAGGAGAGGAGGTAGCAGGGGGAGACTTAGAAGTTGGGGTCTACATGTAGCTCACCTCAGACTCTGGAAGCTCGGGGTAGGCCATTTTTAAGTATTGTAGACGGGCTGCGCGGAGGGCGTTGAACCAGTCCACTATCTCCTGTGACAAAATACAAAGGACACAGACAGCTAGTCAGACGGGTGAGGACGGGAGGCTGAGTCTGGTGGCAGGGTTAGGGTTCTCAGGTTTGGGGCCGATGCATTCAGCACACATATATGCCACACAGTTCCACCTAGGGTCAACCTGGGAGGACTAGGCCACAGCCCCCCCCCCCCCCCCCCCCGGGAAGCCACTGACAGGAGGGACTCTAGAGCTATGGGAAAGGACTCAGGTGAGCTGCATGGGAGTTACACACAATGGCTCAGGACATTGCTTTACACTTTCTAATGCCTGCTGCAATCATCTGGAATCTTGTTCAAATGTAGACTCAGATTCAGGAGCTCAGATTCAGACAGTGACTGTCTGGTTAATTCATCCAGGTTGGCTGGAGGCCTCCACTACCCTAAGTTCTTTAGCATGATGCACTCTGCCCTCTGAGCTCTTTCCACTCAACATTTTCAATACCCCCAACTCATGCTATCCCCTACTCCTGGCGCACTTGGCCTCACCCACCTCCCTCCCACACACATCTTTTAACTAGAACATTCTACCATCCTGCAGGTCAGTTTAGATGTTGTAATAAATTTTCGGCTGGTTGCTTAGCCAACCTGTTTCTCTGAGAACTGCCCCTCACCCCATTTCCATTCCCAATCCTGTCCTTCCTGGGCCATAGCACCTGGACCAGGACTGGACCGATACAGAGGCTGGACTGGATTTACCAGATTCTTTCTCCCAGGAACTGGGAGGCTGAAAGACTTGTCCAAATAGCTGCAGCACTGGACTTTGATGTAATACGGTGACCGAAAAAGTCATTTAAATATGGTTTCAAAGGAATGAAACAATTTCCACTTGTCTCCCCTAGGTCAAGGATAGGGGGATAGTATTCTGAAGTTCCAAGCCCTCTTGCCCCTGGGTTTGTTAAGAACTTTCTAGGGTCTCAGGCACTAAGGGAATGGGGCCAGACCAGAAAAACTCGCTCAGGCTACCACTTTATAAGGTCTCTCCAGTAATGGACTGGTGGCCCTGGGACAAGAGAGATGACTGATTACATTCCTTGCTAATCTTGGAAATGAGGCTCTTGAATTTAGGGAAACAAAACAAGTGTGGTACCATTTGATCCCTGATGATGTAAGGACAACTTGTGCCTGTTAAAGAGTGTACTTTGTCCCTCCCTTTCTCTCTCTCTCCTCCTCTCATTTTCTCTTCCTTTCTGCCTCTCTGGAGGGAGGGAAGGAGAGAGAGAGAGAGAGAGAAAGAGAGAGAGAGAGAGAGAGAGAGAGGAGAGGAGAGATGAGTGTTAGTTCCTGATTTTAATCTCTCAGGAGGCCCAGCAGTACTTCTGGCCCTTAAAACAAATACTTCTGTCCCCTTCCTGTTCATGCTTCTTTAAACCAGATTGTACTCCTTTTTCTGTGTGTGTGTGATGCTGGGGATTGAATCCAAGGGTGCTTAACCACTGAGCCACATCCACAGCCCTTTTTATATTTTATTTAGATACTGAGTTGCTTAGGGCCTCACTAAGTTGCCGAGGCTGGCTTTGAATTCATGATCCTCCTGCCCCAGCCTCCTGAGCTACTGGGATTACAGGCATGGCCACCATGCTCTTTATACCATGCCCTTTACACCATGGTAGAATGCTCCTTTTTAGCAGAATCCCCCAAATTCTTAAATAGAAACTTTCCTCTGGAAAGCCTTCTTGACCCTCCTGCACACATACTAAAAACACACGTCTTCTGTGTGTCCCCAGCATGGCCACCCATCACAGGGCATGGTCAGTGCCTATTTCCCTGTCCTCCTCCCTCCCTAGACTGTGAGATCCTTGAGGCCCATGACTCTGCACCATTCATGATGACACTCCCTAGACCCTTCACACACTGCAGGGGCTCAAGAAGAATTTGTTAAAAGAGTGAGTTCGTAAATGAATAAATGACTACAAGACTTTGCCCTTGATATCTGCTACAGTCATGAGCAAATATCAACCGTAACAAGTAATGTTTGTAATGCACGTAATGGTGATGAAATCTTTCACATCCCTGGTTCATGGTCATTCAGCTCTTAAAGTCCCTCTGAGAGATGGGTGCCAGAATCCAAAAACAAGCACAGGGGAGCGACCTGCCCCAGCAACATAGCCGAGAGCAGCAGAGCCGGGGCTCTAACTTTGACTCCAAATCCCTGCCACCAGGCACCCAGGTAGACTGTGGAGTAGACGAAGGAGTCTGCGAAGGCTGCTGACAGGGTGACCCACAGAGGCACGTGGAGTGGTAAAATGGATGCAAAGGGCCCGAGAATCATTGGCTGTATGATACTAATTTTCATGCCTCGGGAGCAAGGGGACAAGACATTTCCATGGTTGTTGTTTTTTTTTTTTTAAACATTTTATTTTTTTATTTTGTAGATGGAGACAATACCTTTATTTTATTTATTTATTTTTACGTCGTGCTGAGGATTGAACCCAGGTCCTTGCACGTGCTAGCCCAGTGCTCTACCGCTGAGCCACAACCCTAGCCCTCCATGGTTGTTTACAGGATTAAGAAATGCAGGGGCTGGGGCTGTAGCTCAGTGGCAGAGCACTTGCCTAGCATGTGTGAGGCACTGGGTTCGATCCTCAGCACCACATAAAAAAAATAAATAAATAAAAATAAAGGTCCATTGACAACTATGTGTGTGTGTGTGTGTGTGTGTGTGTAGATATATAAATGCTGAGCTTGGATTGTGGCTCAGCGGTAGAGTACTTGCCTAGCATGTGCGAGGCCCTGGGTTCAATCCTCAGCACCACATAAAAAATAAAAAATAAGGGGCTGGGGATGTGGCTCAAGCAGTAGCGTGCTCGCCTGGCATGCGTGAGGCCCGGGTTCAATCCTCAGCACCACATACAAACAAAGATGTTGTGTCCGCCGAAAACTAAAATAAATAAATAAATAAAAATTCTCTCTCTCTCTCTCTCTCTCTCTCTCTCTAAAAAAATAAATGAATAAAAGGCACTTATTAAAAAAATAAATAAATTTTTAAAATTTAAAAAAATAAAAAATAAAAGTATTGACAACTACAAATAAAAAATAAATATTATAAAAAATACTGTATAGAACAGCAGAGTTAATAGATGCCCACAAAATGTAAACCCCGACTTCCCTCTACCCACTACTTAGCACCTCTGTTCCCTGCCCCCATCATGTGGTCAGGATCTGACCCTGTGTACTCTCTCAAACCTGGACTATTGGCCTTCTCTTCTCTGGGCTGATCTGCAGACCATTAAGTAACACTTCTCAAACTTTCACATGCTTTGGGATCACCTAAGGATCCTGTTGAAGGGAACTTTCTAATTCAGTAGGTCTGGGATGGACTTGGGACTCTGGTTCTAACAAGTTCCCAAGTGATGCCAATGCTGTTGGTCCAGGACAGTGGCTGAGCAGAAAGGCCCTATCCTGAGTTAGCCATTCCTCCTTCTGTATTCAGAAACTCAGGCCCTATCTGGATGTACCATTCTTAGGCATAGTCCCTTCTGCTAACTGGACTCCCACTGGTGATTGTGCACTGTTCGTATAGGACCATGGCATCTGCCAGGTTCCTCTCCCACATGTCACTCTGCCTTCTTCAGACCTCTGTGTCACACTGGAAACTGAAAACAGATTAAGGCAAGAGGCAGCAATAAGTCTTCAGAGGCAGCTGAACACATTGTGCAATGAGCAAGGATGGTGGTGAGCTGGACCGGCAGCTGGGGTGGGACTCCAGCCATCTCACCTTCCCACTCTCGTGGTACACAAACAGGTTCCTGATGTGGCGCTCTCTCCTGTAGGTGATCTGCAGCCCGTGCGGGTGCCCTATCTTCTCTGTCTGGAAAGTGGCATTCAAGTCCTTGATGTTGATGACAGCTTTAGGGCCTTTACTCTGAAAGAGAGAAAGAAGATACTCCAGATGCTGACAGTCAACAGGTGACTTCTCATCACCTTCACCAAGGCCCTTAATGCAAACGAAAAAACAACATGTAAGTCTGGACTTTAATGTTCTTTGCCCTGACTTAGATGCAAAAATCCTTAATAGAATCTAAGAAAATTTTATTTGACAACATAGTAAAAAGACCAAGGAGGGCAAGGATGGTTTAACATATACAATCAATAAATGTAATTCATCACATAAAAATATAATCAAAGTCAAAAATCACTTAATTATCTCAAAGATTCAGAGAAAGCCTTCAACAAAATTCAACACCCATTCATGTAAAAACATTGAAGAAACTAGGGATAGAAGGAAACTACCTGAACACCATCGAGGCTATCTATGAAAAACCCAAAGCCAACATCATAATGAATGGGGAAAAATGGAAAACATTTTCTTTAAAATCTGAAACAAAAAAAGGATGTCCAATTTTACCACTTCTATTTAATATAATACTGGAAGTTCTATCCAGAGCAATTAGTTAAGAGAATAAAATAAAAGGAATAAAAATAAGAAAGGAAGAAGTTAAATTACCACTGTTTGCAGATGATACGATTCTATACTTAGAAGATCCAAAAAGCCCCACCAAAGAACTGCTAGAGCTAAAAAAACAAATTCAGCAAAATAGCAGGTTACAAAATCAACATAGAGAAATGAATAGCTTTCTGATATACCAAGAATAAATGGCTTCAAAAAAATCAATGTGTTACAAAAATTACACATTAGCTTAAAAAGAATACCTGGGAATAAATCTAATCAAGGAGATGAAATAATTTTACAATGAAAACTTACAGAATATTGAAGAAAGAAATTGAACAAAATGAAAGAAGTGAATGGGCAGAATTAATATTGTCAAAATGGCCATACTACCAAAAGTAATATACAGATTTAATGTAATGCCCATCAAAATATCAAGAATACTAGGAAAAGCAGTCCTAAAATTCATTTGGAAGAATAAAACACCCAGGATAGCCAAAGTAATTCTAAGCCAAAAAAGCAATGCTGGAGGCATCACAAAACCTAACTTTAAATTATACTACAGAGCTATAGTAACAAAAAGTGCAAGGTACTGGAAATAAAAACAGATGCACCAACCTACAGTATAGAATAGAAGACACAGAAATGAACCCACACAGGGGCTGGGTTATAGCTCAATGGTAGAGCACTTGCCTAGTATGTGTGAGGCCCTGGGTTCAATCCTCAGTACCACATAAAAATAAAGTTAGTGTGTCCATCTACAACTAATTATATATATATATATATATATATATATATATATATATATATATATATATAAAAATAGAGAGAAGAAACAAACCCACACAGATACAGTCATCTGATCCTTGACAAAGGTGCCAAAAACATAAATTGGAGAAAAGACAATTTTTTTTAGAGAGAGGAGAGAGAGAGAGAGAGAATTTTTAATATTTATTTTTTAGTTATTGGAGGACATAACATCTTTGTATGTGGTGCTGAGGATCAAACCCGGGCCGCACGCATGCCAGGCGAGCGCGCTACCGCTTGAGCCACATCCCCAGCCCCAGAATTTTTTTTTTTTATATTTAGTTGTCAATGGACCTTTATTTTATTTATTTTTATGTGGTGCTGAGAATTGAACCCAGGGCCTCACACATGCTAGGCAAAAACTCTACCACTGAGCCACAACCCCAGCTCAAGATAGACTTTTTAACAAATTGTTCTGGGACAACTGGTAAGAGATAAGGGTCTAGAATAAAACTAGACCTTTATCTCTCACCCTGAATAAAAGTTAACTCAAAATGGATCAAGGACCTAGAAACTATACAACTCGTAGATGAAAACGTAAGAGTCAGGCACAGTGGCACATATCTATAGTCCCAGAGGATTGGGAGGCTGAGTGAGGCAGGAGGAGGCAAGTTCAAAGCCTGCCTCACCAACTTAGTGAGTCCCTAAGCAATTTAATGAGATCCTGTCTCTAAATAAAATATTTTTTTAAAGGCTCAGGGTATGGCTCAGTGGTTAAGTGCCCCTGGGTTCAATCCCCAGTGCAAAAAAAAAAAACAAGAAACGTAAGATCAACAACACTAAAACATATAGGTATGAGCAATGACTTTGTCAATATGACCTCTAAAGCTCAAGAAAAAATGGTAAGAATTAATAAAGCGATTGGCATCAAATTAGAAAGCTTCTGTGCAGAAAAAAAATTAAGAATGTTATGAGAGAACCTATAGAATGGGATAAAATCTTTGCTGATTACTTTTCTGAAAGAGGGTTAATATCAGCTCAAATGATTCATGAGTTCCTGGTGGCCCAGAAAAAAATAAGCTGTGCCAGTGTCCCCTCCAAGCAAGAGATCAAGAACCCACCAGCCCAGTCCCAGGACATTTCCTAAGAATATTCCTGGCACTGTTTGAAAACCCCATTTAATTAATGGTGAAGAATTGGATTCCTGATCCATGAGTATATGACTTCATTCAGTTGGGGCCACTGAAATAAAAAAAATCTACCTGAACTGTGGGGCAGTGTCCAGATAGAGCAGGAATAAGATTGGCAGTGGGAAAGTTGTTCCTGTGTGCCCTCTGCACTGGGCTGCCACTTGACCTGCTTGTGCAAGGGTATGACACCCAGTACATACTATAGAGCATGAACAATAGAGCCACTGGGGTTGTCTGAAACAATTCTAAACTTGAACATGGAGACTGCACATGGATTTTAGGGTTTGTGCTCTGGGATAAACATAAGCTAAAATGAAATAACACAACCAGTCCAAAGGTAATTCAGAGAATAAGGACAGTAAATGTTAGTGGGGAATAGTTTTTTTTTTTTTAATAAATAAAGTCATTGCTGTTTTTTTTAATATTTATATTTTAGGTGTAGATGGACACAACACAATGCCTTTGCCCGTGCTAGGCGAGCGCTCTACCTGAGGCACAATCCCAGCCCGGGAATAGGTATTTTGACAGTGCTTATCTGATATCATTTTTCAGAGTTACAAACTAGAATGTACAAGCCCTTAGTATCACATAGCCTTCAAGTTGGTTGTGACCTTCTTGTCAGTGATTCTTCTAGCCAGTTTCCTCCCCTTGTCAGAGGTGACAAAAAGTGGAAGCCTAGAGTGAAGTAGGATGCTAAGACATCAGGCATAAGGAAAATATTTGCAGGTTCCCTGTTCAGGGCTTTTTCCTATCTTCCCAGGGCTGGTGAACCTTAGATGAATTTGTTCTTTTCTTGTGTTTGTGATTTTTAGAAAAGTGGATGACCAGTAAATGGTGTTAAATTTTGTAATAAAACAATTTGATACTCTTTAAAAAAAAGAGACCATGAACAGAACTTCTAAGAAACATGGGATAACATGAAAATACCAAATATAAGATTTATCAGAATAGATGAAGGCGCAGAGATACAAAAGGAAGGCACAATTTTTTCAAAGAAATAATATCAAAAGATTTCCAAAACCTTAAGAATGAAATGTAAAATCAAATACAGGAGGCTAACAGGATTCCAGATATACAAAATTACAACAGACCCATACCAAGGCACATTATTATGAAAATGTCTAGCATACAGAAGAAGGGTAGAATTTTAAAGACTGCCAGAGGAAAATGATAGTTCACATTTAGAGGGAAACCAATCTGGATTTCAGCTGATTTCTTAACCCAGACCCTCAAAGCTAGGAGGTTTTGGAATAATATATACCAACCTCTGAAAGAAAATGGATTCCAACCACAAAAACTCTACCCAGCAAAATTAAGCTTCCGAATTGACAATGAAATAAAGACCTTCCTTCCATGATAAACAAAAGTTAAAAGAATTCACAATAGAAAGCCTGCACTCCAGAACATATTCAATAAAATATTTCATGAAGAAGCAATAAAAAATAAAATTGAAAACCAGCAAAGTGAGGAACTACACAGAATAATAGTCAATCAAAGAAGAAACTAATTCAAATTAAGACCAGCAATAAATCAAAATGATAGGAAATAAAATCATTTCTCAATAATAACCTTGAATATAAATAGCCTAAACTCATCAGTCAAAAAGAATAGACTTGGGCTGGGGATGTGGCTCAAGCGGTAGCGCGCTCGCCTGGCATGCTTGCAGCCTGGGTTCAATCCTCAGCACCACATACAAACAAAGATGTTGTGTCTGCTGAAAACTAACTAACTAAATAAATATTTAAAAAAAAATAATAGACTGGCAGACTATATTAAAAAACAGATCCAACAATATGGGTGTCTCCAAGAGACTCACCTCATAGGCAAAGACATCCACAGACTGAAGGTAAAAAGGATGGGAAAAAGCATATTTTTCACGGGCATCTCATACACAAGCAGGGGTTTCTAGCCTCATATCACAAAGTGGACCTCAAGCCAAAATTAATCAGAGGGGACAAAGAAGAACATTTCATACTGCTTAATGGAATTATACATCAAGAAGACATAACAATCATAAAAATTTATGCCTCAAACAATGGAGCATTTACAAAGATCAAACAAATCCTTCTTAATTTCAAGAATCAAATAGGCCACAATACAATAATACTGGGTTACTTAAACACACCTCTCTCACTACTGGATAGATCTTCCAAACAAAAACTAAAGGAGCTGTAGAACTAAAAACTATAATTAATAATTTAGACGTACCAGACATTTATAGAATATTTCATCCATCAATGACTGAATATACTTCTTCTCAGCAGCACACAGAACCTTCTCTAACATAAACCATATCTTAGGTCACAAAGCAATTCTTAGCAAATAAAAAATAGACATAACGCCTTGCATTCTATCAGATCATAATGTAATGAAATTAGATATCAATGATAAAATAAAAAATAGAAGCTACTTAACTCCTGGAGACTAAATAATACACTTTTTAATGACCAAATGTATAGCAGAAAAAATCAGGGATGAAATGAAAAAAATGCTTAGAGATAAATGAGAATAGCGATACAACATATCAAAATCTCCGGGACACTATTAAGGCAGTTTTAAGAAAAAAGTTCATTGCATTGAGTTCATTCATTAAAAGAATAGAAAGTGGGCTGGGGATGTGGCTCAAGCAGTAGCGCGCTCGCCTGGCATGCGTGCGGCCCGGGTTCGATCCTCAGCATACAAACAAAGATGTTGTGTCTGCCGAAAACTGAAAAATAAATATTGAAATTTGAAATTCTCTCTCTCTCTCTCTCTCTCTCTCTCTCTCTCTCTCTCTCTCTTTCTTTCTTTCTTTAAAAAAAAAAAAAAGAATAGAAAGTCACCAATGAAATAACCTAACATTACATCTCAAAGCCCTAGAAAAAGAAGAACAAATCAACACTAGAAGTAGTAGAAGATGGGAAATAATTAAATTCAGAGCTGAAATCAACAAAATTGAAACAAACAAACAAACAAAAAAAAACAATTAAAAAAATCAACAAAAGTTGGTTCCTTGAAAAAATAAATAAAATTGAAAAACCCTTAGCCAAGCTAACCAAGATAAGGGGGAAAACCCACAAATTACTAAAATTCATGATGAAAAAAGAAATATTACCATAGGCACTACTGGAATACAGATGATAATTAGAAACTTAGAAAATCTTGAAGACATGGACAAATTTCTAGAGACATATGACCTACCCAAACTGAATCAGGAGGACATAGAAAATTTAAACAGATCAACTTTAAGCAATTGAAATTGAGGATGCCATCAAAAGCCTACCAACAAAGAAAAGCCCAGGACCAGACGGATTCTCAGCCTAGTTCTACCAGAACTTCAAAGACCTAACACCAATCCTCCTTGAGTTATTCCAAGAAACAGGAAAGGAGGAAACCTTTTCAAACTCATTCTATGAAGCTGGTATCATCCTAATACCAAAACCAGACAAGACACATCAGGAAACAAAACTTTTTGTGTCCACCGAAAACTAAAAAATAAATATTAAAAAATTCTCTCACTCTCACTCTCTCTTAAAAAAAAAAAAAGTGTCCATCTAGGACTAAAGATATTTTTTAAAATATTACTATATTACAGAAACAGCATAGTATTAGCACCAAAACAGATATTAAGACAATGGAACAGAATAGAAGACATAGAGACAAACCCAAATAAATACAGTTATCTCATACAAGACAAAGGTGCCAAAAGCCTACATTGGAGGAAAGATAACCTCTTCAACAAATGGTTCTGGGAAAACTGGAAATCCGTAAGTAGGAGAATGAAACTGAACCCTTATCTCTCACCCTGCACAAAACTCAACTCAAAGTGGATCAAGAACAATTCTATTCCTAAGTACACCCAAGAAAAATGGAAACCTATTCACCTGAAAACTTGTACGTCGCTAGCAGCATTATTCATAATATCCCCAAAGTGGAAACGATTCAAATTCCCATCAACTGATGAGTGAGTAAATAAAATGTCATACTGCTGGGAGAGATGGTGCACACCTGAAATCCCAGCATCTTGGGAGGCTGAGGCAAGAAGATCTCAAGTTTGAGGCCAGCCTCAGCACTTTAGACAGGCCCTGTCTCAAAGTAAAAAATAAAAAGGGTTGGGAATGTCGCTCAATGATAGGGCACCCCGGGGTTAAATCCCTAGTACCAAATAAATAAGTAAAATTAAATGTCACACATACCGTAAAATATTATTCAGCAAGAAAAAATAAACAAAGAAACGAAGTACTGAAACATGCTAAAACATGGATGAACTTTAAAAACATCAGGCTAAGTGAGAGAAGTATGCACATAATGCAGGATTCTGTTAATATAAAATGTCAGAACAGGCAAATCTACAGACAAAAAGTAGCCTAGAGATTGCCCTTGGGAATAGAGGTAGGGGTGGAGTGAGAAGTGATGGTAAGGGTGTAGGGCTTCTTTTTGAAACTATGAAAAAGTTCCCAAACTGGTTGTAATAATAGTTATACAACTTTTGAATATACTAAAAGTCATTGCTTGTATACTTTAAATGGTTGAATTGTATGGTGTATAAATTATATTTCGACAAAGCTGATCTTTAAAAATCTCTGGGTTTATGCAGGAGAACCTGGGTTCAATTCCCAGCACCATAAAAAAAAAAAAAAAATCTGCGGGTTTGATTCCCAGCCGTGTCTGTCTGTGCACGTGGACACACGTCTTACTGTGGCCTACAAAGTCTCCATTAAGTGACTTCGTCTCCCTCCATTCTTTTGCTTGCTTACTCAGTCACTTGGTCACCTAATACCCAACACAGGGCCAGGGCAGTGGCCTAGGGCTGGGTTTCTGCATGGCATAAAATGTGGGGTGAAAGCTGCAGTCCAGGTTTCTGCTTACTGGGACCAGGGTTTTGGGTCACACCCTCTAATGGGGCCATTTTTTTTTTCTAATTGGCACAAAGGTGTATATGCTCACCATGATGTGCTCAAGGCTTCTGTACATAGTGCTCCCTTGTCCCTCCTTCTCTTCCTCACGTCCCCACATAACTTATTCCTCATGTTTATTCAGATCTCTGCTCACCCATCACCAGAGAGGCCTTTCCTGACCATTCTCTAGTCAATCACCCATATGCCACTTAATACACATGGATACAATGTGTTGGTTGCTGTCTTTTTCCACTAGAATAAAAGTCCCATGAGAGTTATGGAATTGTTTAGTTCATTGCTATATCCCCAGTCCCTACCACAGAGTAGGTGTTCAATAAATATTTAAATGAATGGATAAATGAAATAAAATCAAGCGATCATCAGAGGCTTAAACATGGACCAGTTGCATGACATGGTTGCACACACCTGCAGTCTTAACTACCTGAGAGGCTGAGGCAGGAGGACTTCTTAAACCCAGGAGTTCAAGACAAGCCTGGGATCAGGCGTGGTGGTATACGCCTGTAATCCCAGCAGCTCAGGAGGCTGAGGCAGTGAGGACTGCAAGTTCAAAGCCAGCCTCAGCAATTAAGTGAGGGCGCCCCTGAGTTCAATTCCTGATACCAAAAAAAAAAAAAAAAAAAGAAAAGAAAAGAAAAAGAAAAACCAGTCTGGGCAACATAGTGAGACCCTGTTTCAAAAACCAACCCAAACCAAAATTGAACTAGTTTAAGCTGATTCTATATGAACAAAGAGTGTGTTTTCAGTGGATTGGATTAATTGCCTAACCAAGGAAAAGGAGGAGAATGTGGTGTCTCGCAGGATCTGAAATTATCCACAAGACCAAGCCCATCCATTAACAAGAAGGCTGGTTAGTGAGGAGGGAGGAAGCCCCTGGCCCGTCTGGCCTCCTACCTCCTCCTTGGTGTAGTACTTCAGGAGTCCTTCTCTTGCCAGCAGGACAAATCTCCTTCTCAGAAACTGTGCATTGTCCTTTCCCCGCTTCCACAGGATTCCTTCTCGGTTACCTTGACCACCAGGGAGAGAAGAAGTGAATGCCCATGACCTTAGGATGCACAAATGGCTCAGGAACCTCTTAGAGTTTCAGGGGCAGAAAGAACCCTCCACCTGTGGCCTAGATACCCCCAATCTAACTGGCTATGTCAGCTGCAGGGAGCAAGGGTCTTGCCTGGGGCCAGCTTTGCTATGGCTTATCATCTCAGTCAGACCCCTCCACTCCCACCCCGTGCAAAACCTGGCTTTCTTGGCTCTCCATGGTATCAGGCTGTCTCACTTGGAGACACAATAAACCTTAAGTAGTCTATGTCTTGACAAACTGGAAGGATTTTGGAAGAAGCCTAAATATATGTGGTCCGGCCCAACTTCACATGGCCATCAGCCTCATGAAACTTTGGAAATAATGAGTGGCCTCAAGGTGCTTGCTGGTATGAAGACTAATTGGTGCTCCTGGTAGCTAAAGTTAGCTGCCTCTGTTTCTCCAAGAGTTGCCACTCTTTGCTCTCTGGGTCACTGTCAGCTTGGACTCAGGGCAGTAGGCTAAAAACTGCCATAGATTCATGGCCACCAATGAGGCTGTGCCCTTACAATGGCAGAAAGGGAAGCTGAAAGGCAGCCCATGCTCCTCACTAAGCTGTGAGCTGCACCAGGAATGGCATTAGCCAGGAGCGCCATGCCTTGTTTAATGGGCCTGCCCGGTGTGGAAATCGTCCTACAATTCTTGCTAAGATTCTGCATACACCTGTGGCCCTGCAAGGATCTGAGACCTAGATGCTTCTCTGCTGTTCAGACTGCAAGACCCCACTTGCTGATTTTCTAGCTGTTTCAAGGTGCAGATATCCACCCCTTGGATACTGTGGGCAAAGCCAGGGCAACAGACATCTCATGGATGGATTTTGCTCCTAATAGTCGGCATTTTGTTGGTAGGGCTCATCAGAACACTGATTCCACAAGATACAAAAATTACCTTACCTGGGGGAGGGACTGCTTTCCCATCAGCCATAAACTCCTGTCTCTCATACTTAGCTCGAATCCACTGTTCCTTTAACACCCTAAAAACAGAGAACCTTTGGTCAGATGAATCCAGAAGCACTCTACCACTGACTTATTCCCTAGTCCTTTTTATTATTTTGAGACAGAGTCTCATTTAAATTATTGAAGTTGGCCTTGATCTTGTGATTCTCCTGCCTCAGCCTCCCAAGTAGCTGGGATTACAGGCATGTGCCACCACACTTGACAGCTGTTATTTCTTTTATGGTTATTTATTTATTTATGGTACTGAGGATTAAATCCAAGGGCACTTAACCCCTGAGTCACATCCCCATCCCTTTTTATATTTTTATTTTGAGACAAGGTCTCGCTATGTTGCCGTGGCTGGTTTAGAACTCACTATCCTTCTGCCTCAGCCTCCCAAACTGCTGGAATTACAGGCATGCGCCACTATGCCCAGCACTTTTATAGTTATTATTTAAGGATCTGCAGCTTAAGCAAGTTTTTGTAGTCAACCTGAGCTGAGGTGGGATAGTCCTAGACAGAACACTCAACAGGAAGTAGCTGAAACACATTTTTCTATTAAAATACCCACATCTCTCCTCTACCACCTGTAGGCTCTCAGAACATAGGAGGCAGAGTGATAGACAGTTCAGAAAATTCCCCATCTCACAGCAATGGAAACTGAGGCCCAAAGAGGGAAATGACATACCAAACAACAGAGGTAGAAAGAGGCTTAAGCCTTAAGGTTTTTTTTTTTTTTTTTCAGTACTGAGGATTAAATTCAGGTGTACTATCACTGAGCTACATTCTCAGCCCTTTTTATTATTTTTTTTTTGAGACAGGATCTCACTAAGCTGGCCAAACTTTCAATTGCCTCAAACTTGCAATCCTCCTGCCTTGGCCTTCTGAGTAGCTGAGGTATAGGCAGGTGCCATCATGCCTAGTTTAAATCAGGATTCATTTGTGATGGTATCAGATGCACTGCTGGATCTACCTGCTGACCTGGTCCACAGGAGAGATTGCCACAGACAAAGGCATCCGAGATGGGGTAGAGGTTTGGGGGATGGGACCCAGGAAACCTCTCAGCCAGCCCCTAAAGAATTGCCCACTTACAGGCAGTCATTGGCTTGGGGGACGTAGTAGAAAGCTGGGACTCTGGCTTCGAACTTGGCCTTCACGCGGAGGTTCCCATTGTGAGTCATAAACTGCAAGACAACAGCAATTTAAGATAATCTTAGAACTTGGAAAAATGTGAAATGAAACCCTGGTCTACCCAGAAGGCTATAGGTCTCGCTGGCTTCTAGGCTGGGTCAGAAGGAACTGCCCCCAAGAAGGACATGTCCCACCAGGCCTGCTAATTGCACTGCCAGGAAGTCCCAGGCTGACCAATGAGGGGCAATGATATCCATGCTTCAAACGGAAACAATACTTCACAATTCTTACACAGTGACTCATTGGATACCCTTAGCCATTTTAATATGGCCATCTTCATTTTAGAGATGAGGCAACTTGGGCTCAGAGAGGCTTAATGATTTGTCCTTGGCAACATAGCTAGAAGTGGAAAACTGGAATTTGAACCTAGACCTGTCTGACTCCAAAGCTCACATTCTTTCACCTACTCCTTTCGCAGATGGCAGGACCCCCAGCAGCTCTAAATGTCTTCAAAAGACAGAGGCAGCTGGAGGATGGAAGTGGGTGCTGGCCCCATAGAATACATATGTCAGGGTGATCAGTGGACCAGAGTGGACGGTGGAGGTAGCATATCTAGGTGAGAGCAGCAGTGGGAAGAAACGCCAGGTTTTGAAGGGACACCCTTGGTTAGAGTGAACCGTACTCTTCACCTTCCTGGGAGCTGTTGGGCTATGTCACAGGATATGTACCAGGTTTGGATCCCAACAGGGTTGAGATTCTGCCATTTATTCCAGGACTGACCCTGAGATCTCACATATAAAAATGAAGAAAAGGCACAAATAAAACGCTTCAGGTTTATGTACAGATTGACTTCTGAACTAGAATCTAAGTCCCAGGTAAGCAAGGACCTTGTCTTGTCCACTGTTCTCTCCCAGCACCTAACACATAGTAGGCTTAGAGTAACTATGTTTTAGCTGAATAAGTAAAACATCCATCCCAGTGGTTTTCTGGGACGGTTCCTGACACAGAGTGGGTGCTAAGTCATTTGATCTGCTTCCCCAATTGTTCTTGAACCCCTCAGCCAACAAGTACAGTATAAAACTGCCTGCTCTCCGAAGATTTACCTGGCCAAAATGTTACTCCCCCCCCTTAAGGGAGTCCTCAGTGCCCACAGGGCAGTAAAGCAAAGTGGTCCTCTTCCCACCTCCGGGAGGGCAGGAGGACCATAGCATGTTTCTCTTCTCCCAGTCTAGGACTTCCATTGATGATAAGAGCAACTGTTAATTGACTGCCTACTTTATTCCTCAAATGAGCCTGCATTTAATGCTTCTAGCATCCCTACGAGAAGGTAGGTATGCCTATAATACAGATGTGGAAACTAAGAGTTCACAGCTAGGATTAAGTAAGTAGCTCAGGGCCTCAGGGCTTCTAAGTGAGCAAGTGATGAGTCAGATTACGTCCTTAGGGCCTCTGTCTAAAATGCCGTCTACTGTGTTTCCTCTGTTAGTCTCTGACACTCGCTGGGCTTCAGTTTCTTCTTCTCTGGACTGGGAACACCCACTCCCTGTCTCCACCCCAACTTTGCAATTCCACCTGCACACCCTTCTACCTCCACAATACTGTCGTCCCAGAAGTCGAGTCTCACGGATTTAACTTTGCTGATGTCCGGGAAGTTGCGGTGGACGCCAGAGCAGTGGAGACAGATGAAGATTCCCAGCTTGTAAGAGGCCCAGTCGGGATCTGCGGGGCAGGAGGGTAGCTGAGCAGAGCTGAGCCAAGAAACCAAAGCTGGACTGGGGCTCTGGGACAGATAGGACCTGACAGGATTCCGGAGGCTGTGGCCAGCTCTGCCTGTGCGGGGCTCCCCACCTTGGAACAGCTAAGTTACTAGCATGAAATGTGGTCGGCCCACCCGCCACCGCGGCGGCCACCAGGGTGACGATCTTGGAGAGATTCCAAGGGATGGGGGCGAGGCCGAGGCGGGCGAGACGTGGAAGTGACAGAACTGAGGGGGAACTGAGAGGAGCACCGGGGAAGGACCGGCAGCCAAGCGACGGGCTGGGAGCTGCAAGTGGGCAGGTCGGAATCACGGCTCCTCAGGTCTGATCGCGGTGGAGAGGGAAAGGGAAAGATCTCGGAGGCGTCCAGGGGAGGGACAGGGGACACATGACCATCAGGAGGCCTGGGGCTGAGGTCTAGGGCTCCTCGGTGAGTGAGATGTTTGTATCCAGAGCGCGGGAAGTGCCTAGGTCTCGAGGGATGGCTCAGGGAGCTGGGTCCTGAGCCGTAGGGTGTCTGTGGTGGGGGCGGTGGACAGGAAGGTCAGGGTGCCCAGCTCCTGGATGTAATATCGGGAGGGTCCCAGGACGTGGAAAGATCCGCGTCCGGTCTGGAGTCGGGAGTCAGGATCCTGCGTCCGGGTGGGAGGCTCACCGTCTGGATGGACGGGAGTCCGGGTCCCAAAGCTCAATAGGGGACATTTCTGGGTCCTACGAAGATAGAACCGGACCCGGTGTGCTCGTAGGGGAGAGTCTGGCTGGCCAACTCCGGAGCTGCACTTGCCCCGCGCGCCCCGCGCGCCCCGCGCCGCTGCGCCCTTACCCGCCGCCCCGCAGTCGGCGCAGTGCGCGTTGCCGGGGCCCGCAGCCTGCAGCAGCTCCAGAAGCCGCTTCTTGTTGCGCTCGCTGTCGCCCATGGCGGGCGGGGCGGGCTCAGCAGGGCTCAGCCCGGCCGCCTCCGGGCCCGCGGCCGCCCATGACCAGTGCGCTAGTCCCCACCGTCGAAAAGGACCCAGCCCGCCGCCTCTCCAGCTCCGCCCCTCCAGGGCCTCTGCCCCGCCCTCGGCCGGGCCAGTCCCGCCCCTCCCCTCCACAGGTGGGGAGGGGCAAGAACACCAGACTTTGAGTCGTTGCCCTGGAGCAAGATCAACTTTTGGCCCGCCACTTCCTAGCTGCAAGACTGTGGACAATAATGTTCAGCCTCTTTGGGCCTCAGGTTCCACCGCTATAGTGGAAGAATAAGGGCATATGTCCACATCTTGGGGCTCCTTGGAAAACTTAAACAGAACCTAACTTTTGTTAGGATCTTACATCTATTTCGGCACATAGGTATATTGCAAACATCACCTTCTCAAGAAACCCTTCTTACTACCCAGTATCAAAGAGTCTCTCCAGCTTCTGGTCCTTCTAGAACTCTATGATAGGATTTGTTCATCCCCTTTGGCCCTGGGCACTTTCTGTCCACCTTGCACCATAGTGATACATACTTGGGTTAATTCCACGAGTCTTCACTAGTGAGCTGGATATCAGCAGTGTTATTCCTGTATCTCTTTTATCTCGTAGAAATGGCACCCGCACATTTTTTGGAAATCGAAAAATAATTGCATGACTGTGTTCACCAGGAACTGAACCACCTGGACATAGCAGGGTCCTGTCAAGTTCCATCACCATAAGGTGTGGGCAGGGCTTAGATGGTCTTGAACATGAACATTTCATTACCCCCCCACACCTTTTTAATTTTAACCCAGGGATATTCAACCTCTGAGCCATATCCCCAGCCCCTTTTTTATATTTTATTTAGAGATAGGGTCTCAATAAGTTGCTTAGGGCCTCACTAAATTGCTGAGGTTGGCTTTGAACTTGCAATCCTCCTGCCTCAGCCTCCTGTGCCACTGGATTACTGGCATGTGCCACGGAGCTTGGCCTTCTCTTCTTGATACCATCCTCAGACACTCATCTGCCTCCTGGTAAAATGCATACTGTGTGTACTTGACATCTCCTTTGTTGGTAACATCCATCTATGGCATGCATATGGCTTAATGCACATGATGCTCGATTTCCATCCTGATGAATGGACTGAAGCTGATATTGTAGCTGACCTGCCCACACCCACATTCAAAATATACACATACACGTACATACACACACCATAATATAATGGAACCAATCAAAGAATACACAAATTCAGGTTTGAATATTGGCTCTATCACCTGCTGTTTGTCCTTGGACAAGCTTTTTCACTTCTCTGAGCCTTGGACTCCTCATGGGTAAAAGGAGAATTTTGAGATCTGCCTGCCTATTCGGGTCTTTGAAATGACACACAGTGTTCTCAAAACACAGTGGTTCCCTTGCTTCCCTTGCCCTCCTGGCCAGCTTGTGTTATTGTCATCTGGAATGCTATGTGTCATTTCCCATCATCCCCAGCGCAGAGGAGGTCAAGCCACCAGGCCCAGAGGACAAACATTCTGAAGAACAACCAGCCATGAGGGTATTGACTGGAGCAGCCACAGGGTGCTGGGAGAGCCGGCTGGGGTCAGGAGTAAGAGGCTGTTTACTAAACAAGCCGAGAGATGATTCATTTCCTCTGCTTTAGATGAAAAAAGAGACAGAAATACATCTCCCAGGAGAAGGATGGGAAAGGCAACCTATGGTAGGAAGGCAGAGGGAGGGGGAACAGGAAAGAAAAAGGGCTCAAGCCAAGGACATTTGTGTTCTGTCCAATGCCAGAGCAAAATTATGATGCTGAGATGTTCTCCTCTGGCACCTTGACTCTCACTGTCTCCTCCCTGGAAGCCCCCCAGAACCAACCCAAAGAAAATATGGCATCTCATTCCCAGTAAGGAGCCGGAGATTGAGAGGTCTCCTTCCTTTCCCCTCTTCCTTGCCTTATTTTTGGATGTTTCCATGTAACACGAATAAAAGCCTTAAGGAGGAATTTCAGTCATCCATAGAGGAAAAGAAAAAAAAAAAAAGAGTACTTTGGTATTGTATTTGTGATAGGTTTCTTTCCTTCCTTCTTCCTTTTTGTTTGGGGCCCGTGGGAGATAACCCTAATTGATACTTCTTGGGTATTTTGCAGAAGAGTTCCACAGCATCTGATCTGTTAGTGCTCCCTGATCACCCACCGAGGGCAGCATGGATTTATGCCATTTTGCAGAAGAGAAAGCTGAGGCTTACAGGAGTTAAGTTTTTCAAGGTCCTGAAGTCAAATAAGAAGCAGAACAGAAACCTAAATCCAGGTCTCCTATCATGGTGTTGTTTAGTCCAGGTTATTTCTTGAAACCTCTCTTTTAGTCTTCTCATTATGGATTTTTTGGGTTTACTTTTGTATGTATTTAATGTACGCAATATGTTTATGTATTCAATATACATATACACTGTGTAATGATTATCACAAAGAACATACCCATCACCACCAAGGTTGTACATTCATCCCCAGAAATTGCTCATCTTTTTTTATATTATTTTTTCTTTTAGTTGTAGTTGGACACAATACCTTTTTTTTTTTTAATTTATTTTTATGTGGTGCTGAGGATTGAACCCAGGGTCTTACACGTGTGAGGCGAGCACTCTACTACTGAGCTACAGTCCCAGCTCCAGAAATTGCTCATCTTATAACTGAAAGTTTGTACCCCATTTTTTATTGATTTTTTAATATATGACAGCAGAATGCATTACAATTCATATTACACATATAGAGCACATTTTTTCATATCTCTGGTTGTATATAAAGTACATTCACACCAATTTGTGTCTTCATACATGTATTTTGGATAATAATGTTCATCACATTCCACCATCATTTCTAACCCCCTGCCCCCTCCCTTCCCCTTCCACCCCTTTGCCCTATCTGGAGTTCGTCTATTCCTCCCATGCTCCCACTCCCTACCCCACTATGTGTACCCTTTTTAAAAATATATATATATATTTTTTGTTGTTGTTGTAGAAAGACTCAGTATCTTTATTTTATTTATTTATTTTTTATAAAAATAAGTCCAGAGGTGCTGAGGATCAAACTCAGTGCTTCACACATGCTAGGCAAGCGATCTACCGCTGAACTACAACTCCAGCCTCTGTATACATTTTACTATCATTTATTTCTTTGGAAATTTCTTCACCCCACACAGAAATGCTATAGCCCATTTCTGGGTACTGGACATGATAAAGTTGAGCTCAGCTTCTGTGTTCAGAAACCAAAAGCTGCTCCTGAGGAAAGAGGATTGTGCCACAGGCTGTCAGGACTCAGGCAAGGTTTCAGGGCCAGGGTGGGTCTCTCTGGGTGCTTAGTCCAGTCTGCAGCTGCTGGGTGAAAGAGCAGCTTAGGCCTGGGAGAGAATGTCCTCTCTAAATAATGCTCCCAGGGTCCTTCAGAGCACAAATATGCAGCCCTGTTCTCAGATCACTGTCTTTCTCTGGCTGAGTGGGTCACAACAGGGCTGGAAGAAAGCCTTCAACCGCATTCCCAGGAACAGGCTCCAGATCCCCAGGGAACAGAGCATGACCTTTTGTAAATTCAAATAATTGTGTTTATTAGCTTTAGAATTTTAAAGAAAATTATAACTATAGGAAGTTTGAAAACCAAAGAAGAAAGGAAATGCTACTTACTATCATGGCCACTGTTTGCCTGGGGACTAGAGTGTTCCAGGATGCTTACGTTCCTTGTTCCATTTCATCTTGGCCACCATCCCGAGAGGTACACTAGGTGGCCTAGAAAGGTTAAGTAAATTTGTCCAAGCTGGGCGTGGTGGCGCACTCCTGGAATCTTGGCAGCTCAGGAGGCTGAGGCAGGAGGGTCACAAGTTCAAAGTCAGCCTCAGCAATTTAGTGAGGCCCTAAGCAACTGAGTGAGACCCTATCTCACCCTATCTTAAAACAAACAAACAAAAAAAGGGGTGGGGGTGGCTTGGAATGTGGTTCAGTGGTTAAGCGCTTCTGGGTTCAATCCATGGAACCAAAAAAAAAAAAATTGTCTAAGGTTACACAAGTGAGGTGCTGCACACACTGGATGATGCAAGGTACTGGAGCAAGATTTGAATCCAAGTGTGCCTTGGGCCCTTTTCTCCAGCAACTCAGGTTGAGCCAGAAGAACATGACTTACAAAAGCGGCAGTTCAGCCTGATTCTGTGCCTTGAATAGTCCTGCTCTCAACCATCATTAGCATTTTTTTGTGAGTTTCTTTCTGGGCTTTATGTATATTTTAATATGATTGAATATGTTTTCATACAACTTTATATTCTTTTATATCCTTTGTCTACTTTTTGGGGTGGGGGAGGCACTCTACCACTGAGAGACATCCCCAGCCCTTTTTAATTTTTTTGAGATAGGGTCTTGCTAAGTGGCCACGGCTAGCCTTGAACTTGAAATCCTCCTTCCTCCTTGCTTCTCCTGAATTGCTGGGATTACAGGCATGTGCCACCACTGCTAGTTTTTTACTTTTTTACATAATAAGTGTTATATCAGGGGCTGGGGCTAGGGCTCAGCGGTATAGCGCTTGTCTCACATGTGTGAGGCCTGAGTTTGATCCTCAGCACCACATAAAGATAAATAAAGTAAAGGCGTTGTGTCCAACTACAACTAAAAAATAAAAAAAAAATAAGTCTCATATCATTATCATGGATGCTCTCTGAGATCATTTTAATGGCAGCATGATAGCCCATGGAATATGTATCTCTCTTTACTGTTAGACATAGATTGTGACCAATTTTTTGCTGGTATACATAATGCTGTAATGATTGTCTTTGAGCTTCATGCTTTTTCCATTTTTAAAACCATTTCTTCAAGCATCTCTCCCTGTTGTAATCACTTGCTGATTGACTGGCTTTCTTCATTCTTTAAAGCTTTATGAGAACAGGGGTCAGGCCAGTTTTGTTCTCGTTGTATCCCCAGCACCTGTCTGCACATTCAATAAATCTTTGCTCCATAAGCCAAAAAAATAAGTAGCAGTAAAAATAATAAACAGGGCTGGGGTTGGGGCTCAACAGTAGAGCACTCGCTTAGCACTTGCAAGGCCCTGGGTTCAATCCACACATGAAAATAAGTAAATAAAATAAATGTATTGTGTCCAACTACAACTAAAAAATAAATATTAAAAAAAATAATAAATAATGAGAGCAGAAGACTTTCTTTCTTTTCTTCTTTCTTTTTTTTTTTTTTTTTTTTTTGATACCAGGGAATGAACTCAGGGCACTCAACCCCTGAGCCACATC